>NW_027095380.1:0-20393 GCF_029207755.1 Chamaea fasciata
GGTTTTTTTCGGAAACAATTCCCGCTCCATCCATTTATATTTTAAATCTAATTTATTTTTTCGCGGCAATGCCCTCAGCCTCAGAGGCGGGCGCGGCTAATCCGGGATTCTCTCCGGAGCAATCCCCGCTCCATCCATTTGTATTTTTCATTGAATTTTAGGCTTTTTTTTTCCTCAGGAATCCGCTCAGGGTTTGAGTTTGTTCGGGTTTTTTTTCGCTCCGTGCATTTGTGGTTTATTTTCATTTATTTTTTCGCGGCAATGCCCTCAGCCCGAGAGGCGGGCGCAGCTAATCCGGGATTCTCTCCGGAGCAATCCCCGCTCCATCCATTTGTATTTTTCACTGAATTTTAGGCTTTTTTTCCCTCAGGAATCCGCTCAGGGTTTGAGTTTGTTCGGGTTTTTTTTCGCTCCGTGCATTTGTGGTTTATTTTCATTTATTTTTCGCGGCAATGCCCTCAGCCCGAGAGGCGGGCCCAGCCGATCCGGGCACTGAGGGCGCTGATGCCGCAGGGTCGGGGGTCACCGCCAGCCCCCGCCATTACTTCCAACACCTTTCCAACCTCTTTTTCCCAATTTATTTCCTTTAATTCCTATTTTTTTTTTTAAATGAAAAACTGGCTTTGAAGCCCGCGATGCTCCCGCTCCCCGCTGGGGTCTTCGCTCCTCCTTCCTCCTCCTCCTCCTCCTCCTCCTCCTCTTCCTCCGAGCTGATTTTTCCTCTTCTCCTCATCGGGCTGAGCGGATTTCCAAAGCAAATAAATTAAAATTGAAATTAAAAATACCCACAAGGATGGAGAGGGAATTACCCCGGAGCAAATCTCGGCTGCCTTCGCTGCTGCTGGCGCTGTTGGGGCTCGGCCCAGGTGAGTTTGGGGGTGACCCCCCTCCCAAAAAAAAAAAAACCTCTTCGGGACCCTCTTGGGGATTGATTTGATTTTATTTTATTTATTTGGGGCAGCCAGGACCTCCGCTATGGATCATTGGAATGCTCTGGAATGAGGCAGCCAAAGGGTTTGGGAATCGCACCCCCTTCTGACGCGGGTTTTCATTTATTTTTCATTTATTTTTCATTTATTTTTTCCTCCCTTTTTTCCAATTATTTTCTTTTTTTTATTTCATTTCCAATTTTTTTCAGGTTTTTTCCCTATTTATTTCTATTTCCCCCCCAATTTTCCCCATGTTTTTTCCAAATTTTTTCGTATTTTTTCCTTTTTTCCTTTCTTTTTACCATTTATTTCCCTTTTTTCCTCTTTTTTTCCCCCCATTTCTCCCCCCTTTTCCTCCCCTATTTTTCCAATTTTTTCCAATATTTTCCCCATTTTTTTCCAATATTTTCCCAATTTTTTCCCAATATTTTCCCAATTTTTTTTCCATTTTTTTCCCTATTTTTTTCAGATTTTTCCTTTTTTTTCCCCCCCACTTTGATTTCTTTATTTGATTTTTTTGGGGGGGTGGCCGCGATTTCCCAAACTCCCAACCAGCTCCTTACATAAAACCCGGAGCGAGGAATCCCCGCCTTTAATCCCAAACATTCCACAAATCCCTTTAAAAAAAAGAAATCAAATTTAATAAAAACCCTCGGATCATCCCAGCGGGAAAACGTCCAGGCGAGATTAATTAACGAGCTTCATTTGCATTTATTGATTAATTAGCCTCGCCCAGCGGGGATGCCCTAAAAAAAAAAACCAACCAAAAAACAACCCAGAAAAAGTGGGAAAAAAACCCCCGAAATTCCGGGATTTGGAGGGTTAAAACAGAAGCTGGAATTTGGGATTTTTTTGCGGGAATTTTGGGATATTTTGGGGCGGATTCGGAGCGTGGATGGGGTTTGTTTTTTTTTTTTTTCCTCTTTTTTTTTTCCCTCTCGAGGCTGCGGGAGAGCGAAAAAAAAAAAAAAACGGGAATTTGGGATAAACAGGAGGAGCCGGGGAGGGGCCTCGGCGGCGGCTCCAAAAAATCCTCCCCGGGAGGGAAAATGGGAATAAAATCCCGGGAAAAGGTTGAAAATCGCGGGGGGGGGGGAATAAATCAGGATTTCCGGGGAAAATAAAAAATTCTGGGAAAAAAACCCCAGGAATTCCTGGAAAAACATCAGGAATTCCTGGAAAAACATCATGAATTTTGGGAATTCCTGGAGGGATTTGGGAATTCCTAAAGAGAACTTTGGGAATTCCTGGAGGGAATTTTGGGAAGCTCCTCCTGGTTCTCAGGCTGGGCAGGATTTGGCCCCATGTCCTCCCCCCAAAAAAACTTTTCCAAGTGCTCAAAAAATAAGATCCAGGGTTGGAAAAGCAGGAATGAAAGCCGGGAAAAGGAGGAATAAAATCTGGGATAAAAGGGAATCAAACCCAGGAAAAGCAGGAATTAAATCCGGGGTAAGGGGGAATAAAACCCAGGATAAAGAAAGGTCCAACTTGGGAAAAGCAGGAATAAAATCCAGGATAAAAGGGGATCGAACCCAGGAAAAGCAGGAATCAATCCTGGAATAAGCAGGAATTAATCCCGGGAAAAGCAGGGATAAAATCCTGGAAAAGCAGGAATAAAACCCGGGAAACGCAGGGATAAAATCCAGGATGGAAGGGAATCAAACTTGGGATAAGCAGGAATAAAACCCAGGAAAACCAGGATCTAAACCCAGGACAAACTGGATTTACTCCAACCAATCCCGCCTTTAATCCCGAGTTTTCCGGGGACCAGAACAGGGAAGGCACCCCGGCAATGTCCCCACTGATCCCAAAATCCCCCCCAAATTCCCCAAATTCCCCGAAATTCCCGAAATTCGGGGCGCCGGCGGGGGGCGCAGTGACAGCTTGGGCGGGGGAGGAGCTGCGGGGGCGGCGCCGGGAGCCCGGAGTTTGCCAAGGAAACGCCAAAAAAAAAAAAAAAATAAATATAAAATCCAAATAAAAATCCCAAATGGAGAATTAAAACGTTCCCTCGGGGCTGGGATCGGGCTCAGTCCTGGTGGGAATCAAAAATCCCAGCGTTTGGGGGTTTTATCCCTGCCTGGAGCTGCTGAGAGGCTCTGGGATCGGGAATGTTGTGGAAAATCTGCCTCAAAGATCCCAGCTCTGCAGAAATTCCATCCCAAAGCACCCAGTTTAGCGGAAATTCTACCCCAAAACCCCCAATTCTGCAGAAATTTACCCCAAAAACCCTCCAAAAAACCCCAATTTTCCTGAAATTCTGCCCCCTCCCCCCAAAAAATCCCAATTCTGCAGAAATTTACCCCCAAAAAACCCCAATTTTCCAGAAATTCTGCCCCCTCCCCCCAAAAAATCCCAATTCTGCAGAAATTCCATCCCAAAACCCCCAAATTTTGCGGAAATTCTCCCCCAAAACCCCCAATTCTGCAGAAATTTACCCCAAAAAACCCCAATTTTCCAGAAATCCCGCCCCGAAACCCCCAAATTCCCAACAATCCCAACCCCTCCCCCTCCCAAAAAAAAAAAAAAAAGAGAAACAATTCTCGGTTTATCCGCAGGGCTGTTGCAGGAGGTTCGTTTTGAGGCAGAAAATGAGGTTTTGGAAATTCTGCCCGGGAATTCCACCCAGTCTCTCCTGGAGCGATGTTCTGGTGAGAGCCACCGGCTCAGATGGGGCTCAGCCCAAATCTGAACACGTAGACTTTAGAGGGGTTTGGACCTTTTTTTGCCCTTTTTTACCCCAAAAATTCCAATTTTTCCCCCATTTTTGGGGCTCACCCCACCTCTGAACCCGGAGTTAGTTTTGACCTTTTTTGCCCTTTTTTACCCCAAAAATTCCAATTTTCCTCCATTTTTGGGGCTCACCCCACCTCTGAACCTGGAGTTAGTTTTGACCTTTTTTTGCCCTTTTTTTACCCCAAAAATTCCTTTTTTCCTCCATTTTTGGGGTTCACCCCACCTCTGAACCCGGAGTTAGTTTTGACCTTTTTTGCCCTTTTTTTACCCCAAAAATTCCTTTTTTCCTCCATTTTTGGGGCTCACCCCACCTCTGAACCTGGAGTTAGTTTTGACCTTTTTTTGCCCTTTTTTACCCCAAAAATTCCAATTTTCCCCCCATTTTTGGGGCTCACCCCACCTCTGAACCCGGAGTTAGTTTTGACCTTTTTTGCCCTTTTTTACCCCAAAAATTCCAATTTTCCTCCATTTTTGGGGCTCACCCCACCTCTGAACCTGGAGTTAGTTTTGACCTTTTTTGCCCTTTTTTTACCCCAAAAATTCCAATTTTCCCCCCATTTTTGGGGCTCACCCCACCTCTGAACCTGGAGTTAGTTTTGACCTTTTTTTGCCCTTTTTTACCCCAAAAATTCCAATTTTCCCCCCACTTTTGGGGCTCACCCCACCTCTGAACCTGGAGTTAGTTTTGACCTTTTTTGCCCTTTTTTTACCCCAAAAATTCCTTTTTTCCTCCATTTTTGGGGCTCACCCCACCTCTGAACCTGGAGTTAGTTTTGACCTTTTTTGCCCTTTTTTACCCCAAAAATTCCAATTTTCCTCCATTTTTGGGGCTCACCCCACCTCTGAACCTGGAGTTAGTTTTGACCTTTTTTGCCCTTTTTTACCCCAAAAATTCCAATTTTCCCCCATTTTTGGGGCTCACCCCACCTCTGAACCTGGAGTTAGTTTTGACCTTTTTTGCCCTTTTTTTACCCCAAAAATTCCAATTTTCCCCCCATTTTTGGGGCTCACCCCACCTCTGAACCTGGAGTTAGTTTTGACCTTTTTTGCCCTTTTTTTACCCCAAAAATTCCAATTTTCCCCCATTTTTGGGGTTCACCCCACCTCTGAACCTGGAGTTAGTTTTGACCTTTTTTACCCCAAAAATTCCAATTTTTCCCCCATTTTTGGGGTTCACCCCACCTCTGAACCTGGAGTTAGTTTTGACCTTTTTTGCCCTTTTTTTACCCCAAAAATTCCGTATTTTCCCCTCGTTTTTGGGGCTTATCCCAAATCTAAACCCGGAGTTAGTTTTGACCTTTTTTGCCCTTTTTTCCCCCAAAAAATTCCATTTCTCCTCCATTTTCTGGGCTCTATCCCAAACCTGTAGATTTTAGATTTTTTTACCTTTTTTAGCCTTTTTTACCCCCCAAAAATTTCCTTTTTTTTCCTCCGTTTTTGGGGCTTATCCCAAATCCGAACCCGTAGTTTTTAGGTTTTGACCAATTTTAGCTGATTTTTCCCCAAAAATTTCCGCTTTTCCCCCTTTTTTTTTTTTTTTTTGCCACCGTGAACCGCTCCAACCCCGGCCAGGGCGCTGCTGCTGCTCCTCCCCGCTGAGCTTTGTCCCCAAATGTCCCCAAAACGTCCCCAAAACGTCCCCAAAATGTCACCAAACTTTGTCGAATGGACTCAAATGTGCCCAAATGTCCCCAAAAATCCCCCAAAACGTCACCAAAACGTCTCGAAACGTCCCCAAAACGTCACCAAACGTCCCCAAAACGTCCCCAAAGGTTCCCAAAACGTCCCCAAATGTCTCAAAATGTCCCCAAGTGTCTCGAAATGTCTCCAAACGTTCTCAAGTGTCCCCAAAAGTCTCG
Organism: Chamaea fasciata; assembly: GCF_029207755.1. Lineage (NCBI taxonomy): Eukaryota > Metazoa > Chordata > Aves > Passeriformes > Sylviidae > Chamaea > Chamaea fasciata. The sequence continues at coordinate 5,525 of NW_027095380.1, forward strand.
AGATGTCCTCAAAACTTCTTGAAGTGTCCCCAAAACGTCCCCAGATGTCCTCAAAACTTCACCAAATGTCCTCCAAACATCTCGAGATGTCCCCAAAACGTCGCCAAAGCATCGTCGGATGTCTTGAAATGTCACCAAATGTCCTCAAACCATCTCAGATGTTGCCAAAACCTCCCACAACGTCCCCAAAACTTCACCAGATGTCCTCAAAACGTCCCCAAACGTTCCGAAATGTCCCCAAACATCCCCAAAACGTCCCCAAATGTCCCCAAAGCCCCGCCAAACATCTCGAGATGTTGCCAGATTCCCCCAAAGGTCTTGAAATGTCCTCGAAATGTTGTCAAACATCGGTGAAACTCTCCAAAACATCCCCAAGACGTCCCCGAAACATCTCGAGATGTTCCCCCGTGTCCCCAAAACGCGGCCAAACGCCTCGAGATGTCGCCAGATGCCCTCAAAACGTCTTGGAATGTCCCCAAAACATGGCCAGACGTCCCCGAAACATCTCGAGATGTTCCCCCGTGTCCCCAAAACGCGGCCAAACGTCTCAAGATGTCGCCAGATGTCCTCAAAACGTCTTGGAATGTCCCCAAAACTTGGCCAGACGTCCCCGAAACATCTCGAGATGTTCCCCCGTGTCCCCAAAACGCGGCCAAACGTCTCGAGATGTCGCCAGATGTCCTCCAAACGTCTTGGAATGTCCCCAAAACTTGGCCAGACGTCCCCAAAACATCTCGAGATGTTCCCCCGTGTCCCCAAAACGCGGCCAAACGTCTCGAGATGTCGCCAGATGTCCTCAAAACGTCTTGGAATGTCCCCAAAACTTGGCCAGACGTCCGCAAAACATCTCGAGACGTCCCCAGACATTCTCTAAACATCTCGAGATGTCCCCAGACGTTCTCTAAACGTCTCGAGACGTCCCCAGACGTTCTCTAAAGGTCTCGAGACGTCCCCAAACGTTCTCTAAAGGTCTCGAGACGTCCCCAAACGTTCTCTAAAGGTCTCGAGACGTCCCCAGACGTTCTCTAAACATCTCGAGACGTCCCCAAACGTTCTCTAAACGTCTCGAGACGTCCCCAGACGTTCTCTAAAGGTCTCGAGACGTCCCCAAACGTTCTCTAAAGGTCTCGAGACGTCCCCAGACGTTCTCTAAACATCTCGAGACGTCCCCAAACGTTCTCTAAACGTCTCGAGACGTCCCCAGACGTTCTCTAAACGTCTCGAGACGTCCCCAAACGTTCTCTAAACGTCTCGAGACGTCCCCAAACGTTCTCTAAACGTCTCGAGACGTCCCCAGACGTTCTCTAAACGTCTCGAGACGTCCCCAAACGTTCTCTAAACGTCTCGAGACGTCCCCAGACGTTCTCTAAACGTCTCGAGACGTCCCCAGACGTTCTCTAAACGTCTCGAGACGTCCCCAAATCCGACTTTTCTCTGTCGCAGAGCTGCTGTTCGGGCAGTCTCGGTCGCCTCCGCGGCAGGTGAACGGCGTCCTGGGCGGCTCCGTGCTGCTGGCCCCGTGGTTGCCGCCCAACAGGACGTGGAAGGAGATCGAGTGGAGCTTCTCGGGGGGCACGGGGGCCACCATCCAGGTGGCCGAGGTGGGTCCCCGGGGCCTGGAGCGGCCGGACCCGCGCGACCGCTTCGGCCGGCGCCTGGAGCTGCTCAACGGCACGGCGCTGAGGATCCGCGAGCTGCAGCGCGGCGACAGCGGCGTCTTCGGCGCCAGGATCAAGCTGCAGCCGGCCCTCGTGGACGACCAGAGCTTCAACCTCACCGTCTACGGTGAGAGAGGGGGGGTTGTTTGGTAATTAGTCCAATTAATTATTTAATTGTTTATTTTATTTGTTTAATTAAGTGGGGTTTTGGGGTGGGGGAAACTGAGGCGCGGAGAAGAAATGAGGTTTGAGCCAGTGCTGGTGGATGACCAGAGTTTCAACCTCACCGTCTACGGTGAGAGAAGGGGTTCATTAATTAGTTAATTAATTCATTTCATTGATTCGATTTGATTAGGTGGGGTTTTGGGGTGGGGGAAACTGAGGCGCGGAGAAGAAATGAGGCTGGAGCCGGCGCTGGTGGATGACCAGAGCTTCAACCTCACCGTCCACGGTGAGAGAGGGGGGGTTGTTTGGTAATTAGTCCAATTAATTATTTAATTGTTTATTTTATTTGTTTAATTAAGTGGGGTTTTGGGGTGGGGGAAACTGAGGCGCGGAGAAGAAATGAGGTTGGAGCCGGCGCTGGTGGACGACCAGAGTTTCAACCTCACCGTCTACGGTGAGAGAGGGGGTTCATTAATTAGTTAATTAATTAATTTCATTGATTCGATTTGATTAGGTGGGGTTTTGGGGTGGGGGAAACTGAGGCGCGGAGAAGAAATGAGGTTTGAGCCAGTGCTGGTGGATGACCAGAGTTTCAACCTCACCGTCTACGGTGAGAGAGGGGGTTCATTAATTAGTTAATTAATTCATTTCATTGATTCGATTTGATTAGGTGGGGTTTTGGGGTGGGGGAAACTGAGGCACGGAGCAAAAGGAAAGGGATGAAAAAATGACATTTAGTCATTCAACCTCTCCGTCTACAGTGAGAGGGGCTTGATTAAGTGATTGATTTAATTAATTAATTTCATTCCTTTAATTCATTGAATTAATTAATTTGATACGTTGGGATTCGGGGTGGGGAAACTGAGGCACGGAGCAAAAAACCGGGATCAAGAAAAGGACCTTCAGTCCTTCAGCCTGTCTGTCTACGGTGAGAGGGCTTTGATTTATTGATTAATTAATTAATTGAGTTAATTAAACCGATTAAGTTAATTAAGTTGGGTTTGGGGGGGTGGGGAAGCTGAGGCACAGAGCAGAAAACAGGATGAAAAAAGGACGATGGGTCCTCCAACCTGCCCGCCTGCGGTGAGAGCGGCCTGATGAGGTGACTTAATGAATTCATTTAATTACTTCACTTAAGGAATTTAATTAGTTTAATCAGTGTAATGAAGTCAGGTTTGGGTGGGGAAACTGAGGCACGGAGCCAAGAACGGGACCAGAAGAGGACGACCCGTCCTTGAGCCCGTCCGCCTGTGGTTGAGAGGGGGCTCGATTCCTCGACCTCGTTCGTACATCGAATTAATTACTTACGGATTTAATTAGCTCGATTAAGTCGGGCGTTGGGTGGGGAAACTGAGGCACGGATCCCGAATTCCTTTTCCTGGAGCCATTTCAGTGCCCGGCCTTTGGTGCCCTCGGCTCCCCAAACTCTGCCAGGGGAGGGGTTTTGGGGGTCTTGGTGTCACCTGGGTGTCACCTGGGTGGCACTGGGGTGACACCAGGGCACCAAACTCTGCCCGGGCTGGGTGTTTTCAGGTCCTGGTGTCACCTGGGTGTCACCTGGGTGACATTGGGGTGACACCAGGGCACCAAACTCTGCCCGGGCTGGGTGTTTTCAGGTCCTGGTGTCACCTGGGTGTCACCTGGGTGACATTGGGGTGACACCAGGGCACCAAACTCTGCCCGGGCTGGGTGTTTTCAGGTCTGGGTGTCACCTGGGTGGCATTGGGGTGACACCAGGGCACCAAACTCTGCCCGGGCTGGGTGTTTTCAGGTCTGGGTGTCACCTGGGTGGCACTGGGGTGACACCAGGGCACCAAACTCTGCCCGGGCTGGGTGTTTTCAGGTCCTGGTGTCACCTGGGTGCCATTGGGGTGACACCAGGGCACCAAACTCTGCCCGGGCTGGGTGTTTTCAGGTCCTGGTTTCACCTGGGTGCCATTGGGGTGACACCAGGGCACCAAACTCTGCCCGGGCTGGGTGTTTTCAGGTCTGGGTGTCACCTGGGTGTCACCTGGGTGACATTGGGGTGACACCAGGGCACCAAACTCTGCCCGGGCTGGGTGTTTTCAGGTCTTGGTGTCACCTGGATGCCATTGGGGTGACACCAGGGCACCAAACTCTGCCCGGGCTGGGTGTTTTCAGGTCTGGGTGTCACCTGGGTGGCACTGGGGTGACACCAGGGCACCAAACTCTGCCCGGGCTGGGTGTTTTCCGGTCGCGGTGTCACCTGGGTGGCATTGGGGTGACACCAGGGCACCAAACTCTGCCCGGGCTGGGTGTTTTCAGGTCCTGGTGTCACCTGGGTGGCACTGGGGTGACACCAGGGCACCAAACTCTGCCCGGGCTGGGTGTTTTCCGGTCGCGGTGTCACCTGGGTGGCATTGGGGTGACACCAGGGCACCAAACTCTGCCCGGGCTGGGTGTTTTCAGGTCTGGGTGTCCCCTGGGTGCCATTGGGGTGACACCAGGGCACCAAACTCTGCCCGGGCTGGGTGTTTTCAGGTCTGGGTGTCACCTGGGTGTCACCTGGGTGACACCAGGGCACCAAACTCTGCCCGGGCTGGGTGTTTTCAGGTCTTGGTGTCACCTGGGTGGCACTGGGGTGACACCAGGGCACCAAACTCTGCCCGGGCTGGGTGTTTTCAGGTCCTGGTGTCACCTGGGTGGCACTGGGGTGACACCAGGGCACCAAACTCTGCCCGGGCTGGGTGTTTTCAGGTCTTGGTGTCACCAGGGTGACATTGGGGTGACATCAGCGCTCTGTCCCCGTGCCAGAGTCGGTGCCCAGCCCCAGGACCCGCAGCCAGCTCCTGGCCAGCACCTTGGAGTGGTGCAACCTGACCCTGCAGTGCCAGGGCAGCGGCAAAGGCGCCGTCAACGTCACCTGGCAGCGCGACAGCCTCACCTGGGGACAGCTGGGCACGGGCGGCCGCCACCAGCTGTCCCCCGACGGCACCACGCTCAGGGTGGCGCTGCCGCCCACGGCCGCCAATGTCACCTACACCTGCACCGTCAGCAACCCCGCCGACCGCAAGGTGGCGCTCTTCGACCTGCAGAGCCTCTGCCGGGGAGGAGGTGACACGGGGGACGGCGGGGACACTGGGGACATTGGGGACATTGGGGACATTGGGGACATTGGGGACACTGGGACACTGGGGACACTGGGGACACTGGGGACATTGGGGACACTGGTGACATTGGGGACACTGGGGACACTGGAGACATTGGGGACACTGGGGACACTGGGGACATTGGGGACACTGGGGACACTGGGGATACTGGGGGCATTGGGGACACTGGGGACATTGGGGACATTGGGGACACTGGGGACATTGGGGACATTGGGGACACTGGGGGGGATCCTTGGGACACTGGTGACACTGGGGACACTGGGGACATTGGGGACACTGGGGATACTGGGGACACTGGGGACACTGGGGACACTGGGGGACACTGGGGACACTGGGGACACTGGGGACACTGGGGACACTGGGGACATTGGGGACACTGGGGATACTGGGGACACTGGGGACACTGGGGACACTGGGGGACACTGGGGACACTGGGGACACTGGGGACACTGGGGGCATTGGGGACACTGGGGACACTGGGGACACTGGGGACACTGGGGACATTGGGGACACTGGGGGGACACTGGGGACACTGGGGACAGTGGGGGGACACTGGGGACACTGGGGACATTGGGGCACTGGGGACACTGGGGACATTGGGGGGGACACTGGGGACATTGGGGACACTGGAGACATTGGGGGGGACACTGGGGACACTGGGGACATTGGGGGGGACACTGGGGACATTGGGGGGGACACTGGGGACACTGGGGACACTGGGGACATTGGGGGGGACACTGGGGACATTGGGGGGGACACTGGGGACACTGGGGACACTGGGGACATTGGGGGGGACACTGGGGACATTGGGGGGGACACTGGGGCTGGCATGCTGTGGGTGTTACCGGGCCCAGGGGTACAGGGACAGGGAGGGGGAGGGTGGCACGATGGCCATGGCACTGAGGGTGACACAGCTCAGGGTGTCACTGAGGGAGTCACACTGAGGGTGACACTGTGAGGGTGACACACTGAGGGTGACACTGAGGGTGACACTGACAGTGACACAGTGACGGTGACACAGTGACGGTGACACAGCTGTCCCCTGTGTCCCCAGGCGGCCCCTCGGCGTTCTCCACCTCGGGGTACGTGGTGCTGTCGCTGATCCTGGGTGACACTGGGGGTGACACACTGATGGTGACACACTGAGGGTGACACTGACAGTGACACAGTGACGGTGACACAGTGACGGTGACACAGCTGTCCCCTGTGTCCCCAGGCGGCCCCTCGGCGTTCTCCACCTCGGGGTACGTGGTGCTGTCGCTGATCCTGGGTGACACTGGGGGTGACACACTGATGGTGACACACTGAGGGTGACACTGACAGTGACACAGTGACGGTGACACACTGACGGTGACACAGCTGTCCCCTGTGTCCCCAGGCGGCCCCTCGGCGTTCTCCACCTCGGGGTACGTGGTGCTGTCGCTGATCCTGGTCGCCGTCAGCCTGGGCGGCGCCTTCTGGTGCTGGAGGGCCAAGGGCGAGAAGGCGGCCGAGGCAGGTCAGGAAATCCCCAAGTCCCCCAGGGGGCTGCTCCCCCCTTTTCCCAGTGTTCCCCTTTCCCCATTTTTCTCCTTTTCCCGGTTTCCCACTTTCCCATTTCCCCCTTTTCCCAATTTCCCATTTCCCCCTTTCCTTGCTTTCCTGCACTCCCCTTTTCCCAGTGTTCCCCTTTCCCCATTTTTCTCCTTTTCCTGGTTTCCCGTTTTCCCCATTTCCCCCTTTTCCCACTTTCCCATTTCCCCCTTTCCTTGCTTTCCTGCTCTCCCCTTTTCCCAGTGTTCCCCTTTCCCCATTTTTCTCCTTTTCCTGGTTTCCCACTTTCCCATTTCCCCCTTTTCCCACTTTCCCATTTCCCCCTTTTCCTTGCTTTCCTGCTCTCCCCTTTTCCCAGTGTTCCCCTTTCCCCATTTTTCTCCTTTTCCCGTTTTCCCACTTTCCCATTTCCCCCTTTTCCTTGCTTTCCTGCTCCCCCCTTTTCCCAGTGTTCCCCTTTCCCCATTTTTCTCCTTTTCCCGGTTTCCCACTTTCCCATTTCCCCCTTTTCCCAATTTCCCATTTCCCCCTTTCCTTGCTTTCCTGCACTCCCCTTTTCCCAGTGTTCCCCTTTCCCCATTTTTCTCCTTTTCCTGGTTTCCCGTTTTCCCATTTCCCCCTTTTCCCACTTTCCCATTTCCCCCTTTCCTTGCTTTCCTGCTCTCCCCTTTTCCCAGTGTTCCCCTTTCCCCATTTTTCTCCTTTTCCTGGTTTCCCACTTTCCCATTTCCCCCTTTTCCCACTTTCCCATTTCCCCCTTTTCCTTGCTTTCCTGCTCTCCCCTTTTCCCAGTGTTCCCCTTTCCCCATTTTTCTCCTTTTCCCGTTTTCCCACTTTCCCATTTCCCCCTTTTCCTTGCTTTCCTGCTCCCCCCTTTTCCCAGTGTTCCCCTTTCCCCATTTTTCTCCTTTTCCCGGTTTCCCGTTTTCCCATTTCCCCCTTTTCCTTGCTTTCCTGCTCCCCCCTTTTCCCAGTGTTCCCCTTCCCCCATTTTTCTCCTTTTCCCGTTTTCCCACTTTCCCATTTCCCCCTTTTCCTTGCTTTCCTGCTCCCCCCTTTTCCCAGTGTTCCCCTTCCCCCATTTTTCTCCTTTTCCCGGTTTCCCACTTTCCCATTTCCCCCTTTTCCTTGCTTTCCTGCTCTCCCCTTTTCCCAGTGTTCCCCTTTCCCCATTTTTCTCCTTTTCCCGGTTTCCACTTTCCCATTTCCCCCTTTTCCCAATTTCCCATTTCCCCCTTTCCTTGCTTTCCTGCTCCCCCCTTTTCCCAGTGTTCCCCTTTCCCCATTTTTGTCCTTTTCCCCTTTTCCCACTTTCCCATTTCCCCCTTTTCCTTGCTTTCCTGCTCTCCCCCTTTTCCCAGTGTTCCCCTTTCCCCATTTTTCTCCTTTTCCCGGTTTCCCACTTTCCCATTTCCCCCTTTTCCTTGCTTTCCTGCTCTCCCCTTTTCCCAGTGTTTCCATTTCCCCTTTCCCCATTTTTCTCCTTTTCCTGGTTTCCCATTTTCCCACTTTCCCATTTCGCCTTTTTTCTCGTTTTCCCATTTCCCTGTTCTCCCACTCTCCCACTTTCCTATTTTCCCCGTTTCCCATTTCCCCCCTTTTTCCCGTTTCCCTGGTTTCCCATTTTTCTCCTTTTCCTGGCTTCCCGTTTTCCCACGTTCCCCATTTCCCCAGTTTTTCCATCTCCCCATCCTTCTCGTTCTCCTCTTGTGCCGTTTTCCCAATTTTCCCGTCTTCCTCTTTTCCCGTTTCCCAATTTTCCTGTTTTCCCCGCTTTTCCCACTTCCCCATTTTCCTCATTTCCCATTTTCCCCATTCTCCTGTTTCCCCCTCTCCAATTTTCCCATTTCCCCCTTTTCCTCTTGTTCCCTCCCCCACTTTTCCCTATTTTTCCCCCACTTTTCCCTTTTTCTTTCTCACTTTCCCATCTTTTCCCTGTTTTCCCATTTCCCATGTTTTTCCCACTTTCCCCTGTTTTTTAACTACTTTCCCCTATGCTTTTCCTTGTTTTTTTTTTTTCCCCATTTTTCCCCCCTTTTTTAAACCCACTTTTCTCCATTTTCCCCCGGGTTTTTTTTCCCCACTTTTCCATGTTTTTTCCCGGTTTTGGCCCCGCAGCCCGCCACGCCCCACGGCGCCGCCCGAGGAGAGCCCGGGGAGGGACAATTCAGCGACATCGTCTGCAGGAGCCCCCCGAGGGCAACGACCAGGTCAAAAAAAACACCCAAAACAAACCCAAAAAACACCCGGGATCCTAAAAAAAACCCCCCCAGGAAATCCTAAGGGAAAAGCGGGAATCCAAAAAAAAAAAAAAAAAAAAAAAAAACAACAGTGCAGGAATCCCATTAAAATGCAGGAAACCCCCCTCCCCAAAAAAAACTGAGAATCCCCCCCAAAAAACCCCCGGGGGATCCTAAAAAAAACCCACAGGGAATTCTAAAAAAAAAAAAAAAGGTGGGAATCTACAAAAAAATCACAGGAAATCCCAAAAAATCCCGCGGGAATCGATAAAAACTGTGGGAAGCACCAAACCTGCAGGAATTCCCAAAAAAACAGGGGGAAAATCCCCCCAAACCACGGGAGGATCCCCAAAAAGCACGAGGGGAACCCCCAAAAATGGCAAAAATCCCCAAAACACCACAAAAATCCCCCAAAATTTCACCCCGCAGAGTCCCAGCCCCCCCTGAACCACCCAGGAACCCCAAAAATGGCAAAAATCCCCAAAAAACCACAAAAATCCCCAAAATTTCACCCCGCAGAGTCCCAGCCCCCCCCTGAACCACCCAGGAACCCCAAAAATGGCAAAAATCCCAAAAACCACAAAAATCCCCAAAATTTCACCTCACAGAGTCCCAGCCCCCCCTGAACCCCCCCAGGAACCCCAAAAATGGCAAAAATCCCCCAAAACCACAAAATCCCCCCAAAATTTCACCTCACAGAGTCCCAGCCCCCCTGAACCCCCCCAGGAACCCCAAAATGGCAAAAATCCCCCAAAACCACAAAAATCCCCCCAAATTTCCCCTGCAGGGTCCCAGCCCCCCCTGAACCACCCCAGGAACCCCAAAAATAGCAGAAATCCCCCAAAATCCCCCAAAATTTCCCCCTGCAGAGTCCCCAGCCCCCCTGGACCCCCCCAGGCCCCCCAAAATGGCAAAAATCCCCCCAAAACACAAAAATCCCCCAAAATTTCATCCCACAGAGTCCCAGCCCCCCTGAAACCCACCCAGGACCCCCAAAACCGGCAGAAATCCCCTAAAAACGCCCCAAATTTCCCCCTGCAGGGTCCCAGCCCCCCCGAGGCCCCCCCGGAACCCAGCGAACCCCAAAAATCCGAGAGCCCCGTCCCCAAATCCCCCCCAGGCCCGGGGGGCGACGAGCAGCCCCAGAGACCCCCAGAGGACACGGCCGAGGAGGTGACATAGGGCCACAGAGTGAGGGGCAGCCCCCAAACCTGGGGGGCTCGGGGGGACCCCGGAAGAGTGGGGGGGGGGAAAGGGTTAAAGGGTCGGGGTGACCCCAAAAAAATGGGGGCGTTTGGGGGACCCCAAAAACTGGGATTTAAAGGGTTAAAGGGTTGGGTGACCCCAAAACATGGGGGCGTTTGGGGGACCCCAAAACTGGGATTTACAGGGTCGGGGTGACCCCAAAAAGGGACATTTGGGGGACCCCAAAACTGGGATTTAAAGGGTCGGGGTGACCCCAAAAAGGGACATTTGGGGGACCCCAAAACTGGGATTTACAGGGTCGGGGTGACCCCAAAAAGGGACATTTGGGGGACCCCCAAAAACTGGGATTTAAACAGTCCGGGTGACCCCAAAAAGGGACATTTGGGGGACCCCCAAAACTGGGATTACAGGGTCCGGGTGACCCCAAAAAGGGACATTTGGGGGACCCCAAAACTGGGATTTAAAGGGTCGGGGTGACCCCAAAAAGGGACATTTGGGGGACCCCAAAACTGGGATTTAAAGGGTCGGGGTGACCCCAAAAAGGGACATTTGGGGAGACCCAAAAAATGGGATTTAAAGGGTCGGGGTGACCCCAAAAAAGGGACATTTGGGGGACCCCAAAACTGGGATTAAAGGGTCGGGGTGACCCCAAAAAGGGACATTAGGGGACCCCAAAACTGGGATTTACAGGGTCGGGGTGACCCCAAAAAGGGACATTTGGGGGACCCCAAAACCGGGATTTAAAGGGTCGGGGTGACCCCAAAAAGGGACATTTGGGGGGACCCCAAAACTGGGATTTACAGGGTCGGGGTGACCCCAAAAAGGGACATTTGGGGGGACCCCAAAACTGGGATTTACAGGGTCGGGGTGACCCCAAAAAGGGACATTTGGGGGACCCCAAAACTGGGATTTACAGGGTCGGGGTGACCCCAAAAAGGGACATTTGGGGGACCCCAAAACTGGGATTTAAAGGGTCGGGGTGACCCCAAAAAGGGACATTTGGGGGACCCCAAAACTGGGATTTACAGGGTCGGGGTGACCCCAAAAAGGGACATTTGGGGGACCCCAAAACTGGGATTTACAGGGTCGGGGTGACCCCAAAAAGGGACATTTGGGGGACCCCAAAAAGGGGATTTACAGGGTCGGGGTGACCCCAAAAAGGGACATTTGGGGGACCCCAAAACTGGGATTTACAGGGTCGGGTGACCCCAAAAAGGGACATTGGGGGGACCCCAAAACTGGATTTACAGGGTCGGGGTGACCCCAAAAAGGGACATTTGGGGAACCCCAAAAACTGGGATTTAAAGGGTCGGGGTGACCCCAAAAAGGGACATTTGGGGGGACCCCAAAACTGGGATTTACAGGGTCGGGGTGACCCCAAAAAGGGACATTTGGGACCCCCAAAAAGGCGATTTACAGGGTCGGGGTGACCCCAAAAAGGGACATTTGGGGGACCCCAAAACTGGGATTTAAAGGGTCGGGGTGACCCCAAAAAGGGACATTTGGGGGACCCAAAAACTGGATTTACAGGGTCGGGTGGGCTCTGCCCCTACAAACGGGGCCGGTTTTGGGGTCTGTGCCCTTTTTGGGACCCCCGACCCCACAAAACCGCGGGGACTGTTCCCCCCCGCAGCGCCGGGACCTCCTGGAAGGGCTGTGAAGAGTCGTGCGTGCCAAACCCCGACCCCAAACCTGCACCCCAAATCCGGACACGATCTCCCCCTTTTCCCCACCCCACCCCAAAATCCGCGGGGTTCACCCCAAATCCCCGCCCGAGCTTGTTTTGGGGAGGGGGATCCCGGTCAGAAGAGGGGCTGGAGATTGAATTTGGGGAGGATTTGGGGGGGGGTCCCTGGGTGGTTCCCGCGTGTTTTAGGGTGGGAGGATCCCCCCCCCTCCCCCGACCCCACAACCGGACACATTTCCCCATTCCCGACCCCCAAAATCCTCGCGTTTCACCCCAAATCCCCGCCCGAAATCCCCCCGAGACTGTTTTTGGGGAGGGGGATCCCCCATCAGAGGCAGCTGGGGGGGAGATTTTTGGGATCCCCGGGAGGAATTTTTGGGATCCCCGGGAGGAATTTTTGGGGTCTCCGAGGTGATTTTGGGGGTCCCGGGGTGGGGGGGGGGTTCCCCGCATGTTTTGGGATTTTCCGGGCTGGGGGAAAACCGGGAATTTCGGCGGAATTTCGGGAATTTCTCACCGGGAGCCGCTCCTCTCCCCTCCCCCCCCCCCCCCCCCCCGGGCCCCTCTGTCGCCGCTGTCGCGCTGTCGCGACAGGAGGGGCGTGCCCGGCACCCCCCCCGCACCCCCCCCTCCCCTCCGCCTGTAAATAATGTTGGTGACGTTTGTGGATGTTCCGGGTGTTTTTTGGGGTGATTTGGGGCCGGTTTTGGGGGCGATTTGGGGGTTTTTTGGGGGGTGGGTTGAGTCTGGGGTTTCGGGGCTGATTTTGGGGGTTTTGGGGCGATTTGGGAGCTTTGGGGGGTATTTTCGGAGGGTTTGTGACTGATTTTAGGGGCCCTGGGGCTGGTTTCGGGGTAATTTGGGAGGTTTGGGGCGGATTTCGGGGGCTGGTTTAGGGCCGAGTTTGGGGTCTGATTTTGGGGGGTTTTGGGGGCTTTGGGGGGTATTTTTGGAGGGTTTGGGGGGTATTTTTGGAGGGTTTGGGGGGTATTTTTGGAGGGTTTCTGACTGATTTTAGGGGCCCTGGGGCTGGTTTCAGGGTAATTTGGGAGGTTTGGGGCGGATTTCGGGGGGCTGGTTTAGGGCCGAGTTTGGGGTCTGGTTTTGGGGGGTTTTGGGAGCTTTGGGGGGTATTTTTGGAGGGGTTTGGGGGGTATTTTTGAGGGTTTCTGACTGATTTTAGCCGCCCTGGGGCTGGTTTCGGGGTAATTTGGGAGGTCTGGGCTGGTTTGGGGCGGATTTCGGGGGGCTGGGGGCTGGTTTAGGGCCGAGTTTGGGGTCTGGTTTTGGGGCAGGTTTGAGGGGCCGTTTTTGGGGCTGGTTTGGGGCAGCTTTAGGTCCGTTTGGGCAGCTTTAGCCCGTCCAGGGCTGCTTTGGGCCTGTTTTTTCAGGCCTGTTTCAGCCCTGCCCTTGGCCCACCTCCCTTCTGCTCCTCGGGCTGTTTTGGGGCAGCTTTGGGGCCGTTTGGGGCAGCTTTGGGGCCGTTTCAGATCCATTCGAGTCCAATTCACCCCGTTCGGGGCTGTTTTGGGCCCGGTTCAGCGCCATTTCCGGACGTTTCGGGTCCGCTTTGGCCCCGCTCGGGCCCTGTTTTGACTCCATTTTCAGGCCTGCCTTCCTCCCCGCCTCCTCGAGCCCCTTTCAGCCCCTTTCCCCCGCGCCGTCCCAACCCCATTTCTCCCATTTTTCCCCATTTTCGGGCCCGTCTCTCTGAGGGGCGGGCGGAGCGCGGGAAACGCCCCCCGCGCCCCTCAGCCCCGCCGGGAGCTGAGGGGAGGGGGGAGAGACCGGAAGCGGAAGCGCGTGGGCGCGCGCGCTGCCCGGAAGCGCGTGGGCGGCGGCGGCGGTGGTTCCGGTTCCGGCGGCGGCGGCGGCGGCGCGGGGGAGGCACCGGGAGGAGGAGGAGAAGAAGAGAAGAAGAAGAAAAGGGAGAAAAAAGGGAAGAAAATAAAGACGAAACGAAGCGGCCGCAGCGCTCCTCCCCCCTCCCCCCGGCACTAACGCGATCTAAAGCGGCGCGCGAAGCGAGAACCGAAGGCTCCCCCCTCCCCTCCGTCCTTGTCCCCCTTCCCCCCCCTCCCCGCCCCGTTCCCTCCCTCAGCCCCCGGAGCGGCCGCGCGGAGCCGGAACGATCCGCCCGCCCCCGCCGCTCCCCTCGCACACACACGGACAGCCCCCGCCTCCTTCCTTCCTTCTTTCCTTCCTTCCTTCCTTCCTCCTCCTCCTCCTCCTCCTCCTCCCGGATCCCGCCTCGCTCCTCCGGCCGCGCCGCCCCGCAGGTGAGTCCCGGCTCCGCCGGGGAGGAGGGGGGGGGGAGAAATGGCGGGGGGCGAGGTTTTTATACCTGTGGGGTGGGCGATCACCGGGGAGAGGAGGCTGAACGCTTTGGAATAAAGGAGAAAACAGGAGGAAAAAAAAACAACCCCCTCCTAAAAAAAAAAAAAAAAAAAGGAAAAAAAAAAGGAGAACGGGGCGGCGGGGCGGGGGGGGGGGGGGGGAGCTCGGCTTAAAGGAAAAAAAAAAATAAAAAAGGAGCAATTCAATCCCCGCGGGCGGATCCCAGCCGAGGTAGGCGGAGGTTCTACCCCCCCAAACCCCCTCGCCGCCCTCGCCGGGGCGGGAGGCGCCCCCCGCCCGCCCGGCGCCGTGTCCCCCGCTTCTTCCCGGGGCTGCCGGTGAAGCCCCCCGAGGCCGAATTCCCGGCCGGGGCTGGCGGTGTCCGCCGCTCGGCGAGCGGCCCCGCCCGCGGCTCGGGCAGGCCGGGACACGTGCTCGGCTTTGCGGCTTTGGTGGGGATGGTTTTTTTTGTTGTTTTTTTTTTTTTTTTATTTCTCGTCTCGTTGTTTTGTTTTAACTGGGGGAGACGGAGACAAGAGCCGGGCCCCGCCGCCGCGCCCCGGCGCCTCCCGGCCCCTCCCCGCGCCATTTGGGCCCTTTTGAAGCTCTCCCGGGGCTGCGGGGCCCGGGCGGGGACGGCGCGGGCCGGCCGGGGGGCAGCGGCCGGGGCTGCGGCTCCTGCCGGGCTCTCCGGTTCGTTCCGGGGCTCTCCGGTCGTTCCGGGGGTCTCCGGATCTTCCCGGGGGGTCTCCGGTTCGTTCCGGGGCTCTCCGGTTCGTTCCGGGGCTCTCCGGTTCGTTCCGGGGGTCTCTGATTCCACCCCGGGGGTCTCCGGTTCGTTCCGGGCTCTCCGGATCTTCCCGGGGGTCTCCGGTTCGTTCCGGGGGTCTCCGGTTCGTTCTGGGGGTCTCT
>NW_027095381.1:0-20364 GCF_029207755.1 Chamaea fasciata
GGCAGCACAATTACTAAATTACCTAAGCAAGAGTCAGCCGCCAAAAACTCCTGGGGAAGCAACACGGCCCAGAGCTGCCCCTGCCAGTGTCACATGGGACAGCTGCAGCTTGTTTGGAGGAATACCTAAAGGTGATCCACCCAGAAGGAAAGGGATCCTGCTTTAAGAGAAGTCTCCAGTTCTTAAAGGATTGCTGAAAGTCAGAGTACGTTTATTTGTATGTTTTACGCTTAATACTTGCTTGAATACCCCTCCAAAAATGTTGTTAATCTGATAACTAAGAACGTGCCATTAAAAAAAAAAATGGCATGTTTTTGTCTCTTTCTTTCAAAAGTAAAATATTCCTTGTTGTTTAATGGAAAAGCAGGCTCCTCTCCAAACACATCCTGTGAGGCCTTTTCCAGTGAAGCAGTGTGCATAATGATAAATGAAAAAGGGAAAGGTTCTTGCAAGTATTTTTATCTGTAGTATGCAGGGGTTGATCTGTTACACCCAAAAATTATTTTCAACTTAAACAATTCACCTTTGCCAAATCCCTAACTCACTCTAAAACTCTAATAGGTACACACAACATTTCTTGTGAATAAATTTGCAACAAATCCTACAAGTTCACCCTCAGGAAAGGTGGCAAACACCCCAAGGGAGTATACAACACACAATATACACTCCTTGGAAGCGGAGGGAGTGAGATTTGTCCTTCCTCCTTGTCTTGGTTTGGGAAGACAGGTATCTGCCAGGTAAAATTACAATCAGGGGCTCTTTGGCAAAGATTTGGGAAATAGGAATAGCAGTTCTTTACTAGTATGTAATACAAAGCAAACAAACACAAAAACTCCCCCCACCAAACAACTGCAGCATTAATGACAAACGACAACAGTACCAAGAACCTTGAGGGCTTTGTTTCACAAAACCCAGGGCAGTTTGGTTTCGCTGTCCCTGCAGGATCCTCAGAGCACCAAGCTGAAACAGTGGAAAAGTCCCGGGCTGGTCGCTGGGATGGCAGGGTGTCCCGGCAGGCAGGGGCAGGATGTCCCGGCAGCGCAGGGGTGCAGGGTCACGCTGCAGCAAGAGGAGCAGCGCCGAAGGCGAGGCAGGGCCTGGACCAGCTCCCGCAGGTGGCCAGGAAAACTCAGGATTCAGGCTGAACTGGTGATAGTAGATTTCCCAGGACTGGATCCCTTTGGCCACAGTGAAACTCCTCCAGCCAGCAACAGCCGTTCTCTGCTCGGCGTGCTCTGCGGCGGCTGAGCTCCTCGAGGAGCGGCAGACACGCGTCTCCCCGAACGCCGGAGAAAGAAAAGCCCGCAGCTGCCTCAAGCTTTGTCTTTTACCTGCGTTATCTCCCCCTTCCACCTTTGTCCACCTCTTTGTTTCGGTTAAGTACTCTCAAGTATCCAACACTTGGTCTCCTTGGTAACGTGTCGGGAAAAAATTCTTTAGAGAAAGAAGGAACAAACCTAACCCCCAACACTCCTCCTACTTTTTTTGCCAAGAGTGAGGGAGTCCCAAGGAACCATTTCAACACTTCAAGGAATGTCTCACATGCCAGGAAAGGCTCTGACACACTGACTGAAAACACTGGGAGGAGGGAGGACACACAACACATCAGCCAACGCAGATTTTCGGCTGCCTTGGACATTATTCCTTCACAACAGCCACAATCTTTTTCCATAGACATTCTCCCCAGGTAAAAATCCAGGCGTGATGGTGAAGGGGCTAATTCTTTACCCTGTTTAGAATCAGTCAGAGAACTTCACAGTGTTTGTGACTCGTGCTCTCTTCACTTGAAACAGCTGCCACAAGACCTTGAGGAACAACTTGCTTCAACTGCCAGGAGGTCAAACTTGATAAAATCTTCAATATTGTCCTTTCCGGTGTATTTCCTTATCCTCCTACCCTTATGAGATCTGCCTGTACTGCAGGACCAGCTATCTGCTCTAACGACATGGTTCTTGTATGAAAAATACAAGCCAAAATAGAAAATCTAGATGCTGAAAGGAATATCAACCAAGTCAAATCCAACTTTTAAAAACAGAATCCTCAAGAAATGATTCACCCACCCCAAAACAAATGCAGCAGGAGAGGCAACTTATTCATCTCACAGAGATCATTCTCCTATCTCTCCATGCTCTGCTCCAAAGTGTGTTCAAATCAAAGGTTCTCATTTTTTTTTCCTCTTCCCCTCAATTGTATTTAATTAGGTTGGTTTTTTTTTTTCCTTTGAAGTCAAGGGAAAGAGGCCTATTTATTTCAAGGAATATTTAGTCTGGCCTTTTCCTTCCACTGTTCTCCCTCACTGCATCTTCAACCCCATTGTTCCATAGGGACAGGGAGGCATCCAAATAAAGATTAATAAAAAGGCAATTCCTGTGGTGTTATCAATTGAAGAAACAGGATCACTTTTCCCAGTGTCAATGAACTTCAATACACTAATAAAATTAACAAATATCAAAGTGGTTTGGGTCTGAAATAGAAACATTTCCACTAAATCTGAGTAGCTTTTCCAAATACTGGGCAAATAGTTTGATACACTTTGAAATACTAAAATATCTCCAGTGCTCCAAGATGAAGCTGAGCAAATTTCACTGAGTGAAATGAGACTAGACATTGTTTGCACCTTCTAAGCATGCATTATATTTTCATCTTGGTGTTTAAAACAAGGCCACTGCAAGGAGAATTTCCACTGTCCCAGCTGTCAGTAACTGGGGCACAAATGAGGAGCCAGTCTGCAAAGCCTTGGGCTTTCATCTCACACTGCTACACTGAAGCAAATGGACAGGAAAATAGAAGAAGCCTGAATACACCTCTGCTGATAAAGATCTCTATGTTAATACCATTAACATTGACTACATCGAATTTAAAGCTGATATCTGCCTGCATATCACATCCAAGTCTCTTTTCAGGTGTACAAAAAATGTGTCTATTTCACAGCATTTCTTCCTTTACTTCTCCACCTGGATCATACAGAAAATACATTTCTTGGCCACCAGCAAATCATTACCCCTTATGGGGACTGTTCCCTAAAGAGTTTAAGTACCAGAACAATGGACTACTGCACAGCACCAAATTTCAATTGTGACTTAACTATTCCACAAAGGGGATTTACTGTAGTAAATCACCTCTCAGGAATACACAATTATTTGAAATTTCACTGACATTTTCCACTAACAAAACAGCACTTCTACTTTAGCAGTGATTCGAAGATGGAAACTTTCCATTAAGCCTTTTCTTTCCTCTGGGTGTCAGAGTTGTCCTCAAAGTCCTTCTGTGTTAAAAATTAATTGTCTGGTTTGGTCTAACATACCCAATGTATTCGTTAGGGAGTACACGCACAGTAATACCTCAGAAAGGTTACAACCCTCCTCCCCAAGATCTTGGATGGCAATTTTGGGTTACTCTGAACCTCTCTCCAGCTTTGGCTTCTGAACTTTTCCTTTAATCTACTTTTTCATTCACTTCATGTACACCGATACAGTAGTTTTTCTCTTTTTGTAACCTGGTGTCCAAATACCAGAACGACCGCTTGACCATTTCCATAAGCAAACCATCGTCTGCAAAACTCTTCAGTCAGAATCTTATTATTAAAGCAACTTTTTCCAAACAGTTTCTGCCGCAGAGCCAAAGGGCCCTCTGCTCAGAATCCTTTTCCTTAAAAGCATGGGGATATGGATGATTTCTGTGCCCCGTAAAGGTCCAGTGCCATTCACCTCTGGATACCAACCTGTTCTTCCATCTGACTGGGGATGGAGTCGCGGAAGATGAGAGGATTTCTCTCCAGCAATGATATCCTGCCCCTTGGCAGATATCAGGCAGTTCAAATCAAATTTCAGGTTTAGCTCACAACACTCAGGATGCTGACAGATGATGGAAGCACTGTCACAGCAGCTCTAGCTTGACTTTCTGCCTACACTACTGTACATTTTAAACCACTTCTGAACAGGATCACTAGAAATGGGCAGCCATCCCTAAATCATCCCTGAAAACACAATGGCATCCAACAGGTGTTTGCTTGAGTTATGCCCCTAAGGGAAGGCAGTACTTCAACAGGCATAGAGAGGATAAAAGGAATAATTCTGTCCCTAAGAGCTGCCTCCTTCCCCTGTCTCCTCATTTGCCAAGGCCACGCACGAGGCCGATCAGGGCCGCTGGCGCCTCCGGAACCACCTGCAGCTGGCGGCCAAAGGTGACCAAAAAAACCCCCCCCAAAAAAAACCCCCAAAAATTTGGGGGGAGGGGGAATCCTTCCCCAGAATGATATTTTTACATTTTTATTTATTTCGGGGTTTTTTTGTTTGTTTAATCAGGCCCTCTCCGGCAAACCTTCGCTCAAAACCGGCTGAGCTCCCCCGGGGCCGCTCCGGCCGCGCCCTCAGACACCCCGAAAAGACCCTGGAAAGACACGTTGGGCTGAGGCGGGATCCTGGAAAATTCAAAAGAATTAAAAACCGGAAATATCCGACTCGTTTTTTGGGGCAAAAAACGGATAAAATCGGGAGGTTTTGGGGCGGTTTGGCCTCCGGGGCTTGCCGTACAAAATGGCGGCGCGGTGTGAGGGCGACAAAATGGTGGCTCGGAGATTTCGCCGTACAGAATAGAGAAAACGGAGATTTGGGAGGAAAAAAGGGGATTTCGGGGAAAAAGGGGATTTCAGAGATAAAAATTGGATTTTCTGATTCTAAATTTGGAGAAAAAACGGATAAAATCGGGAGGTTTTGGGGCGGTTTGGCCGCTGGGGGTTTCCGTAAAAATGGCGGCGCTGTTTGAGGGAGACTTGAGGGCGACAAAATGGCGGCGTCTTGAGGATCGTGCCGTACAAAATGGAGAAAACGGAGATTTGGGTGGAAAAAGGGGATTTGGGGGAAAAAGTGGATTTTAGAGATAAAAATGGAAATCTCCGACTCTAAATTTGGGGGGAAAAGGGCAAAATTTAGGGAGTTTTGGGGCGGTTTGACCGCTGGGGGTTGCCGTACAAAATGGCGGCGCGGTGTGAGGGGTGAGGAGAGGACGGCAAAATGGCGGCGCCCGGAGGATCTTGCCGTACAAGATGGCGGCGCGCGGGGTTTTTTGCCGTACAAAAATTGAGAAAACGGAGATTTGGGGGAAAAAATGGGATTTAAAAAAAAAAAAAAAGAAATTTTAGAGAGAATAATGGAGATTTTGGTTGGGAAACGGGAAAAATTGTCGGGTTTGGGGTGGTTTGGCCGCTCGCGGTTGCCGTACAAGATGGCGGCGCGGTGCGGGGGGTTTTGCCGGATAAGACGGAAATTTGGGGGGAAAATGGAGATTTTGGGGAAAAAAGGGAGATTTTAGGGGGGAAAATGGGGATTTTAGAGGGAAAAACGAAATTTTGTGGGGAAAAAAATCGCTTTAAAAAGAAAAAAAATCCCCAAATCGGCAAAACCTGAGGGGAAAAATTTTCCTCAAAACCACCTCAAACTCCCACAAACAAAAAAAAAAAACCCGCGGCGACAGCAAAACAACAACAACAAAAAGAGGCGATCTGAAAATTTATTGAAATTTAATTTAATTTTAATTTTATTTCTCTTCTGGCGTTTAATCGCCGGCGCCGCTCCCGTCTCGTTCCGTACAAGACGGCGGCGCACGAAGGGGAAGTTGGGTCATGGCACTTCCGGTGCGAAATGGCGCCGCGCTTCGCGGTCATTCCGTACAACATGGCGGCGAGCGGATGTTTCGGTGACGTGCGCATGCGCGCGGTGACATCACTTCCTGCCATGGCGAAGATGGCGGCGCGCAGAGTCCTCCGGCTCGGTTCGTCCCGGGAAAGCTCCAGGAGGGTCTCGGGGGGCGGGAGGCGCTGATTTAATGAGATGCAAATGAGCGGGCGTGGTCTGAGGGGGTTGAGCGTGGTTTAATCTCGATTTGGGCGGGGTTTTGAAAGAAGGGGCGTGGCTTGTGCGTGATTGACGTTTGGCACCGCCCCAGCGGAGCGGCAGGCGCGCGCTGCCCGGCCCTGGCCACGCCCCCCGCAGCGGATTGGCGAATGGCGAGAGAGGTGAGGGGGGAAAAGAGGGCGTGGCCTCAGGATCGAGGCGTGGTTTTAAGGGAGGGGGCGTGCTTCGTCGTGAGGGGATTTGGCGGGAAATTGTTGGGGGTTTTTTTTTCCCTCGAATTTTGGGGGAATTTCCGGGATTTGGGACGGTTTTCCCTGGATTTGGAGGTTTTCCCCAAAATTTTGGGATTTTTTCCAGCAAATTTGAAGTTTGTCCCAAAATTTCTGAGTTTTTCCCAAATTTTTGGGGTGTTCCGTGGAGTTTTTTGGAAATTTCCCAGGATTTGGGGTGGAATCGGGGAAAAATTGGGGAATTTTGGAAAACTTTGGGGTAAATTTCGGATTTTTTCCCCCAAATTCTGTGATTTTTACCCAAATTTTTGGGATTTTTTTTTCCCCAACAAATTTTGGGATCCTGGATGGATCTGAGGGAATTCCGGCTGGAATTTTGGGTTAAAATTCCCGAATTTTGGGATTTTTTTCTTCCAAATTTAGGGATTTTTTTCCCCCAAATTTTGGGATTTTTTCTTCCAAATTTTGGGATTTTTTCCCCCAAATTTAGGGATTTTTTCCCAAAAATTTTGGAATTTTTTCACCAAAATTTTGCAATTTTTTTCCCCCCCAATTTTGGGAATTTTTTTCTCCAGTTTTTTAGGTTTTTAACCAAATTTTGGGATTTTTTCCCCCAAATTTTGGGATTTTCCCCCCAAATTTTGGGATTTTTTTTCTTCCAAATTTCGGGATCTTTTCCCCCAAATTTTGGGATCTTTCCCCCAAATTTTGGGAATTTTTTTCCCCAGTTTTTTAGATTTTTAACCAAATTTTGGGAATTTTTTCCCCCAAATTTTGGGATTTTTTTTCTCCAGTTTTTAGATTTTTAACAAAATTTTGGGCATTTTTTCCCCCAAATTTTGGGCATTTTTTCCCCCAAATTTTGATTTTTTCTCCCCAAATTTTTTTGGTTTCTTCCCCAAACATTGGGATTCCAGGGGATTTCTGCTGGAATTTTGGGGTAAAATTCCCAAATTTTGGGGTTTTTCCCTCAGCTTTGGGCTCTCCCCGAGTTTCTCCGGGCCCGGCCCCCTGCGGGACCTCCCTGACTGGAGCTTTTCGGGTAAAAAACCGGAAATTTTGGGGAAATTTTGGAGAATTTTGGGAGATTTGGGGAAAATTTGGGAATTTTGGGAGAAAATTCGGAATTTTGGGTGAAATTTGGGAATTTTGGGGACAAAGTTTGGTGGTTTTGGAGAGAAAATTTTGGAAATTTGGGGCGGGGGGAAATGGGAATTTTTGGGAAGGGAAAATTTGGGAGTTTTGGGATAAAAATTTGGGGGGGAAATTTGGGGGTTTTTGGGGGGAAATTTAAGAAATTTTCAGGAAAATTTGGGAAGCTTTGGAGGGAAAATTGGGAATTTTGAGAAATTTTGGGGAGGGCAAAATCAGGAATTCGAGGATGGAATTTCTGGCGGGAATTTGGGAATTTTAGGGATAAAAATTTGGTGATTTGGAGCTGGAAAATTTGGGAATTTGGGGAGGGAAAATTGGGAATTTTGAGAGCAAAAATAGGGAATTTTGGAGAGGAAATTTGGGAATTTTGTGAGAAAAATTTGGGATTTTTTGTGGGGGGGAAACTCTGGGAATTTGGGTTGGAAATTTTGGGAATTCTTGGGAGGGAAAAACCCGGAATTCGGGGAGGAAATTTTGGGCGGAAAATTTTGGGAATTCTAGAGGGAAAATTTGGGAATTTTGGGGATAAAAATTTGGGAATAAAAATGTGGGAATTTTGGGGGAAAATTTGGGAATTTTGGGGATAAAATGTGGGAATTCTGGGGGAAAAGTTGGGAATTCTAGGAAGGAAAATTTGGGAATTTTGGGGATAAAAATGTGGGAATTCTGGGGGGAAATTTGGGAATTTTAGGAAGGAAAACTTGGGAATTTTGGGGATAAAAATGTGGGAATTTTGGGGATAAAAATGTGGGAATTTTCAGGGGGAAAATTTGGGAATTGGGGGGGAAAGTTCGGGGATTTTGGGGAGAAATTTGGGGAATTTTGGGAGTGCAAAATTTGGGAAATTTGAAGGGAAAACGCGGGAACATTTTTGGGGGAAGAAAATCAGGGAATTTTCGGAGGGAAACTTGGGAATTTTGAGGGGAGAATTTGGGAATGCTCTGGGGAGGAAATTTGGGAATTTTTGAGGGGAAAAATTTGGGGATTTTTGTCCCTCCCCTCCCCTCCCCCCCTCCAGACGGGCGCCCCTCCCCCCCCGGCGGGGGCAGCTCCGGCGGCTCCAAGAGAACCAAGAGCTGGTGGTGAGTCCCAAAAAACCCCAAAATCACCCCAAAACCCTCCAAATTTACCCCAAAATTCCCAATAAAAATTGGGATTTTTAGAGCCCCAAAGATCCCCAAAATTGGAATCTTTGAAGTTCCAAAACCCCCAAAAGTCACCCCAAAATTTCCACCCAAAATCCCAAAAATCACCCCAGAATTCCCCCCAAAAATTGGAATTTTTAGAGCCCCAAAAATCCCAAAAATTCACCCCAAAATTTCCACCCAAAACCCCCAAAAATGACCCCAAAACTTCCACTGAAAACTGACATTTTTAAAGCCCCAAAATCCCCCAAATTCACCCCAAGATTCCCACCTAAAATCCCTCAAAAAACCCCAAAATTCCCACTAAAAATTGGGATTTTTAGAGCCCCAAATATCCCAAAAATTCACCCAAAAATTGGAATTTTTGAAACCCCAAAACCCCCAAAATTTCCACCCAAAATCCTAAAAATGTACTCCAAAATTCCCCCCCAAAACTGAGATTTTTAAAGCCCCAGAATCCCCCAAAATTACTCCAAAATTCCCACTAAAAATCGGAACTTTTAGAGCCCCAAAATCCCCCAAAATTCACCCAAAATGCCCCCAAAATGACCCCAAAAATTCCCATTAAAAATCGGGATTTCCGAGCCCCAAAATCCCAAAAAATGACCCAAAAATTCTGACTAAAAATTGGGATTTTTGATGCCCCAAAATCCCCCAAATTCTCCCCAAAAATCCTCCAAAACCCCCAAACCCCCTCCCAGTATAAACCAGTACAAACCAGTAAAGAAAAACCCCAAACCAGTATAAACCAGTACAAACCAGTCACCCCAAATCCCTTCCCAGTTCATCCCACTTCATCCCAGTGACCCCTAAACCCCCTCCCAGTACAAACCAGTAAGGAAAACCCCCAGACCAGTACAAACCAGTATAACCCAGTGCAAACCAGTACAAACCAGTATAAACCAGTAACTCCCAGTATCCCCCAGCGCTGGGCTCTGACCCTGAGCCGCTCCCTGGAGGCCGCCAAGTGTCGAGAGATTCCAGTTCAAACCAGTACGGACAGGTGAGGGCACTGGGACGGGGACTGGGGGGCACTGGTTTATACTGGGATGGACTGGGAGTGGGTTTGGGGTCACTGGTTTATACTGGGATGGACTGGGAGTGGGTTTGGGGTCACTGGTTTATACTGGGAGGGACTGGGAGTGGGTTTGGGGTTACTGGTTTATACTGGGATGGACTGGGAGCGGGTTTGGGGTCACTGGTTTATACTGGGATGGACTGGGAGTGGGTTTGGGGTCACTGGTTTATACTGGGATAGACTGGGAGTGGGTTTGGGGTCACTGGTTTATACTGGGATGGACTGGGAGTGGGTTTGGGGGTCACTGGTTTATACTGGGAGGGACTGGGAGTGGGTTTGGGGTCACTGGTTTGTACTGGGATGGACTGGGAGTGGGTTTGGGGTCACTGGTTTATACTGGGATGGACTGGGAGTGGGTTTGGGGTCACTGGTTTGTACTGGGAGGGACTGGGAGTGGGTTTGGGGTCACTGGTTTATACTGGGAGGGACTGGGAGTGGGTTTGGGGTTACTGGTTTATACTGGGATGAACTGGGAGTGGGTTTGGGGTCACTGGTTTATACTGGGATGGACTGGGAGTGGGTTTGGGGTCACTGGTTTATACTGGGATGGACTGGGAGTGGGTTTGGGGGTGACTGGTTTATACTGGTTTATACTGGTTTCGGGGTTTCTGGGCGTGGTGTAACCTTTGCCCCTCCCCCCACAGGTGAACCGACCACGCCCCTCATCTGGCCACGCCCCCTTCCCTTATATGGAGCTACAAGGGCGGGACAAACTGGGCGGGGCCTGGGGGTTATTGGGTTGTACTGGGAGGGAGTGGGAGGGGCCAACGCGGCTCTGACCCCGCCCACCGCACCGAGATGCAAATTTATGTAAATGAGAGCACAAATAAACGCGAATGACGTCACTGACCACGGGGACTGGGAGTTACTGGTTTGTACTGGGAGGGGCCTGGGCGTGACTCAGACCCCGCCCACCTCACCGAGGCACCAGCCTCATGTAAATTTATGCAAATGAGAGTCGAAATAAACGCCGGTGACGTCATTTGTACGCAGAGGAGCAAAGCGGCGCCGGGGGAATGACGGGATACACCGGGGCGCAGAGCGGCACCGCAGGGAATGACGGGATACACCGAGGCGCAAAGCGGCACCGCAGGGCATGATGGGATACACCGAGGCGCAAAGAAGCTCAGAACACCCTTAGAAATACCTAGTGACTGACCGTGAGACTCTGGCCAACCTCAGCCCAAGCATTTTCTCAATATCCTCTGTACACTAATCTAGGGGAGCTATGAAACACAAGAAATCTCCCCTAACACAAATTACCACTCACCAGTGGCCAATATTACAGCCCTGACCTGATAAAAATATCTAGGAATCATCCGAATCAGATTTTTCTCCCTATCCCATCCGCTGGCAAAATTACACAAAGCAAAGTGTTTAAACTGCCATTATGTACCAAGACGGATGAAGATGCACAAGATCCTGTATTTGGTAACTGAAGTTTCCTCATGCAGCAAGGGGAGGACAAACTGGGGGAAGCAATCTCTTTGTCCTAGCATGGACACAGAAGAAAACCATTTAGTCTGAGACTAAATTCATGTCATAATGAACTTGTACCTTTGTTTGTTCCCACCGCTTCCAAAATATTCCTCTCTTAAAATAACAATCCTTTTGTTCAGGCTGCATTTTCACTTTCTGTGTTAAACACTTCCAAAACAACTTTGAATATCTGAGGAATTCAAGTTGTTGAAAACAGGGGCTGGGAGGAAAACAAATTAAACAGATTTGTTTAAGCCCAATGTGCTTATATGAAAATCTTTCATTTGGCTTTCCACAGCTCCATCTGCATGGCGATCTCTCTAGACTCACGGACAGATTTAAACTTGACATTATCTAATGGACCTTGGGAAAAATCCTGCACAGCAAATTGAATTTTTAAAAGTGGTACTGCATTCAATGAGCAACTAATACATTACATTTACTTGAACTGCAGCAGAAGAACATTAAGGATAAGAAGCCCATTTGGAACTTATGTTCTTTAGCCTACATTTGAATATACATTTCAGGTGTAGATGTTACAGTATTACAGGGGGGTTTTGAGTCTAGGCTTTGGGCAAAAATTAACAACTCCAGTATATCTGGTGAGGGGAAGCAGCAAAAAAATCCCATAAACACGCTGTACACAACCTGTGCCAATCCCACATGTGACTTGTGGCCTGACAGTGTTGTCAGCTCTCCATCTTAAAACAGCTTGGTTTTCTTTTCCACTGAAACCAAACCTTTTTCACAGCGTCAACACATTCCCTGCTTATGGCCAGCCTGTTGTGAGCCAGCACCTTCACAGCTGGTTGTTGCGTGGGTGGGTTTTTTTGATTTGAACCTTCTCCTTCACAACAATTCTCACTAGCACATGAACTTCACTCTATGTTACTCAACTGTGCCCTGCTTTACATTCCAGGCTGTCGAGACCATCCAGTTCTTCCAGGAATTATCTGCCCCTCCCGCCTATCAAAGTCTCTTAATCCTGTGCCATGGCATTTAGTTCATCCTGAAGAACAGCCTCAAGACAAACCCTGAGGATCTGTATTAACAGACCAATTCTTCCCTTCCAAGTACAGCTTCTTGCTCTCCCCTTCAGTCATTCCCTGTCCAGTTTACCAACCACCATTTTAACGCCTTATTTTGTAATTTCCCATAGAGTACTACACAGACATGTTTCTTAAGTGTAGATAATGAACTTCCTACACCTAAACTATTATTTTATCAAGTTAAAGGACGGGCTACATCTGGCACCAATTACTTTGGAGAAAAACCTCTCATCCATGTGCTATTTGCTGTTGAATCTGTCAATATTTTTTCCAGATAGGCTCTAGAAAGTCATCCATCCTCTTCAGACCAGAATAATTCTCTTGCCCATCTCCCTTCCCCATTTTTTTTCTTCCTTTTACACATTTCTTGTCTCTCAAAATGTAGTCATGATGTTTGCCAGTAGATTTCACAAGTCTCTAAGGGCCTAGTTCTTGAGTAAAAACAAATTAGAGATAGATGTTGATATTTGTCACAAATACATTTAATTCCTCATTTTAGACAGAGCCCTTCTTTGGTTTGTTTAATCTCTGCAGTTCAGGCAACCTCTTGCACATGTATCGACTCACTTAATCCTTGCCTTCTTCCCTTTCTCTGCCCTCTTCTCACCCCCACACACAAGCACATGGCTCTACAGGCCTGATAAAAAATTAACTTTCATCAGCAAGCTACTTTAGTCTGCAAATCACCCTGAGCAAAATATTGCCAAGTAAGGGACACACTACAATTAAACATCAAGAAAAAGCGGCCCTAAAAAAGTGAAAAACGCTTATTAGAAAGGATAGACAGGAGTCAGGAAAAACAAAACTTATGGCAAAATCTGGTTTCTTAAAATAATTAAATTTGAAGCAATACAAAAAGAAAAAAAACCCTATTTCTGTGTTTCCAACTGTCTTCGTATTTGTCCAATTACTAACCCAGATATGGAAACAAACCAATGTAATGCACTTCAACTTGATCCCTGGAGATGCCTCCTTGAAATAAGATTCAAAACCACAACTTCTCAATTCCTGTTAAAAATTCATTTCTTCGGAACACTGTTAGGCAGAACAGTGAGACAAAAACCTCTGAAAAAGAATGCACCACCAGAGACAGAAAATTATTTTGAATCTATTGAAAGCATTGATATTAAATCTCGATACAAGCTGAAGTCTGTAACAAAAAGTACTATTTCCTACAGGACATTTAAGGACTGTAGGACACCATGTCTCCATAGGCCTGGGAAATGTGTTTTTAAAGATACTCCTTCAAAGGCCTCATCCAGAGTTTGGACAAAACTAGATGTCCAAGTTTCCTGTCTCTTGAAGTAACAAGTAAAAACAATGGTTTGAAGACTGTTAGGACAATCCTGGAAACATAAGAGCAGTCCACACAACCTCAAATCGTTCTCTTTAAGGAAAATGCTGGAACTGCAAGTTGTCACAAGGCAAAATTGCAAAACAAACATTTCCACAAGTTTTCTCAGCTGTTCTGCAGGGTTGCTGCAGTGTCCTCTGCTCCCAAAAAAACAGGCTTTCCACCGTTTTTAGCTGCAGCTTAGCAGTGGTGGGAAAAACTGTGTTTCTGCAGACAGAGCCATCAGCTGGAAGATTTGAAATACTTTTCAAGACAAAGTTCCTCCTCTCTCATTCCCCAAAAGCAGTGTTATAGAGAACCTACGTTCTGGAAAACTCTCCACATACAAACCTCTGCACATTAACAGGGAAAGAAAACAAGATTAAGAGAACACTGCAAGGACTGTAAAGTAAGAGGAATTCCCCTACAAATTGTTTTGGTTCTAATACTACTTCTAGTATGAACAGTTTTTCACTTCTATGATAATATCTTGCTTCATCCCCGAGTTCCCCAAAGCATAACAACAACTTCAGAAAAATAAAACAAGCACTGGGTTTTGTTTTGGGTTTTTTTCTTTGTTTGTTTCAAAACACAGCAGAACACAGCAATATTTTCCCAACTAAGCAAGACAAAGTCACACTGTTCATTGCCACTCTGCCTTTTCTAATTTCCTGGTGTAAGCAAAAGAGATTGCTCTAGCCTGAAAACAGGAGTTATCATCCACCATCAAACTCAGCCTAAGGTATTAGCTCACGTCTGTAATGATGATTCAAAGCTGCAGTGATCAATATCACATCACAAGTGTCCAATCCAGAGGGCATTAAAGGATCCTGTTACTGCCTATCTGAAGGATCACACCGGAGTTTCAGATGATATCAATGCAAAGGTAGAGAAAAGAGAAAATTCTCACCCCACAGAAGCAGCAAATTGAACTCTCTCTAGGAAGCTTCAAGCTTCTACTTTATGTGGAAACGATTTTACTGAAATTTGTCATTTCCATGTTAAGACACAAGTTTGTCACATGGAGGAGAACCCCTTCACAACCATCCACCACTACCTGAGGGTTTTTTTTTTCAGATGAGTGTCTAAATATTACACACACAAACAGCTGCAGGTAAACAGAACTTTGTCAACCCAGCTCAGCACGGAATGGAAAAGGAAAAGCAGACACAGGGAAGTCAAAAGTCAACTAACAAAACTCAAAGCACATTTAAGAGAGCTGTATTTAAGCCAACACAGCTAAGAACTGCCAGCGGCACAAGATACAGGATTTTGTTCAGTGTTACAAAATGCCAGGTTTTTTCTGCTGATTTAGTAGATTTTGTGCAATTCTCTATTTTTAGTAGAAAGATAAAGCTCATGAGTCACCCTGAAATCTGCAGCCAGGTTCCTTCACTCTCTCCTTTCCAAAGTGGCAAACATTTCAAATTAAGCTCTAATACAAAGAATACTACGTGCACTAAAAGCTGTCTGTTCTTGTGTACTGTATCAAGGTTTGAAAATGGCACAACAGTGTTAAAAAAGAAAAGTGTTCTCTGGTACACAAAAAATGAGAATAGGCTAATTTTTACTACAGTGACTTTGCCACAAATCACTTTTTGCCCAATGCAAAGTTACAACGCAAAGGGCAAAAAACGGTTCCCTGTAACTAGAGCAAGATCTACTTGACAAGTCAGTCGCATTAGTGATCTTCTAGTCAAAAAAGGAACTTTTACCAAAACACAATATTCCCGCCCTGTTACACAGAGGGACTATTTGTAGACCTTCCACTGTACTGCAGTCTGAAAACTTTTAATTTCCATTTCTGGCTAAAATTATTTTTTTTATCTTGACGTATGTTTGACATCAGAGAAATATTGGATGAGTTTAAAGTACAAGTAGGGCTTGTCTGCCCTCCTTTTCCTAAATTTATTCAGCCTTTTCCTTTGAAAGCAAACATCATTCTACATCTACAAATTCTACAAATCCTGCATCATAAGTCCCACACCTACAACTTCCCCACAATTCCTATGCAGCTCCATCCTCTACTGCCACAAGTACCTGGCAGCTCACTGAAGGAAACCATCACTTTTTTGGTTTCCCAGTTACTGTCAATCTTTCACTCCCTGTTCCGATTTAGTGGCACTACCCTGCTAAACTCCTATTTGGTTGTGTCGGTTCTGCCCACTCCTTTTTCCTACCACATTGTCTTGTCAGGCTCTTGCTGCTTTCTCTCTCCCCAGTCTAGCATGCATGAGGACCCTTTATGCCCAAGATATAACTCAGAGAAGCTTCCTGTCACCACATTTCAGAACCTCCAGAAAACCCACCTGTCATTAGGTGTAGCAGACTTATTCCAAGAGCAAAATGAAATCAGAGTTCGTTATTTCTAAATATACTTGTGATAGCTTTGATGGTTTTTTCCACCTCATTCCTCTCCTTACAGTCTAAAACATGAAGGTCTTAACCTTCTTTGTTTAGTAGAGAGTCAAGTTCTTGACTACAAGCACAGTCAAGAGGGCAAAATTTTCCACAGCACATCACTGACAATCAGCAGAAACACACTGTGCATGTACAACATCAGAACTGTAGGCAATTTCAAACCTTATTCTGCATCCCGACATACCAGAGACACTATACACAGGGCATGAAATGAAAAAATGGCAAGAACTTTGTACACAAAACGTAGAAGGCCTTTGCCAGGAGTGAAGAGCAAAACTTTGTACAATACAAGCCTCAAATGTAATGATATTTACATGCTAAAACAATGACAGCCACAAATGACATAACCTTGCTTTTCTGTATTACAGAAACAAGGGTCACTATTCCAAGTGGAACGTGAGGGCGGTCTGGCTGAAAAATCCATCACCTCACTGACCTCCACGGTCGATTTAACTGATTTGGAAGGCTAGATGAGTGCCCCATACAACATCAAGTCTGAGGGCATCCATCCTAAAGCTGTTTGCTCGCAGAGAACAACCCCCCTGAGCAGACGAAACCATCCATGTGTCAACAGTACATGGTACCTGCACTCCCCAAACACAGCAGCCAACGAGGCCCAGGTGGATTTGGAAGAGAACGTGAGTAGTCCAGCTTCCAGGACTGCAGGACACATGGAAGTGAGACCACCCCCAAACAAGCTCAAAACCAATTTCTAAGAGAAAAACGGGTAGTCTGTCTTCCAGGATTGCAGACACATGAAAGGGAGAGCCCCTAAACAAGCTCAAGATCCAGTTTTTGGAGAAAACAGGGTACTCAAACCACCATGACTGCAGACATACATTAGTGAGACCACCCCAAACCAATTCCAGTTTTATCTGCAGAAGAATATCAGGTGGTCAAGCTTCCAGGAGCAGAGACACATGAAAGTGAGATGCCAACAAACAAGCTCAGGGTCCAAATGTAGGAGAAAAAAGGGCAGTCAAGCTACCTAGACAGCAGATATATCAAAGTGGGACCACCCCCCAACAAGCTCAAAGTTTAATTCTAGGAGAAAAAAGGGTAGCCAACATTCTAGAACTGCAGACACATGAAAGTGAGACCACCATGAAACAATCTCAAGGTCCAAATGAGGCAGAAAAAGGATTAGTCAAGCTTCCAGGACTGCAGGCACATCCAAGTGAGACCACACCTGTTATGAGTGGGCCAGGAGACAAATCTCCCTTTAAATGCCTGTATTAGGACAGCTTTGGGCGGGGAACCCAAGGGGTCACACACACCGCCACTGCTCCCTGGAGCGATGAGGACGAGGAGGTGAAACAGCTTTGCCAGGTGCCCGACAGAGCCGGGGCTTGCGTCCCCACGAGAGCCGCAGGAAAGCACAGGCTCGTTGACAAGCCGAGGGCAGTCACGCAAAGAGGGCACTATCTGACTTATGGCGACAAGACACGGAGCCCCAGCAAGCAGCCCCATGTTCTCCCTGCTCACTGGGGTAGTTTGGAGTCCTGTCTGGCTAATGGCTCACCGGCCCTAGGGGTTTTTAGGCGTCCACTCCACCTCCTGTGGGCACTGCAGTCCCAGGGAGTTCTCTGGTTTGCGTGTCGCCATCAGGGCTGTGAGGGGAGCAGCGGGAGCACGGCCCCACGGGAAGGAGACAGTTTCAAAATGGACACCGGCTCGAAATGGGGGGTGAGGGAGAGCGGAAAAGGTACACAAATGAACTTATTCACATGCAAACTTGTCACGATCCGCTCACACAAGCGGGGTTCGTGATGGTTCGTTTTAGGGATCTCAGAGCGCAAAAGACACAGCGGGGGACAAACTCAGTTTACTCAATCACAAATGCACCTTTATTTAGTGCCAACAAATGCGATAGTGGGGAGAGAAAAGGAGAATAGTAAGAAAGACAGAAAAAGAGGGGAAGGGGATTATAGCTACCAACATGGAGGGTCGAGTCCTCGAGGCTTTTGAAGATGCCTATAGACGCAATCTTCTCCAGTGGGGAGATCTCAAAAGTGAGCGGGAGTCTCCAGGGTTTTTATAGTCCTCTCCGAAGCGACAGGCAGTTGGCCAAACAGCTGGGGGAAATCATTGCAGTGTGTTCATTCAGAGAACCCAGAACAAGTCGGTCATCAGCAGGTACAGTGTCAACCAGTCCAAGTCAGCAGGTGCAGTGTCAGCAGGCGCGGTCACTTCACCGTGACTTGCCCATTGTTTCTGCTCAGGTTCTGATGTTCCCATATGGGTGCTGGGTGTTTTCCATCAAACACACCTGCAGGCAGCACTTGGCCACCATCCCACCTCAGCCAGGCCAGAACTCCTGTGTTGAGATTTTCAAGTCCCTTTTAGGGGTTTCAGTCTCTGTCCTTGACGATGGTCGTGAGGCAGATGAGGGATCTTCGGACCGTCTCTTACACAAGGGTCGGCAGGGGAGAAGATCCCACTTCAGGCTTCCACAACCCATCTCCAGGTTTCTCTCTAAGCCCTCCCGGTGTAGCAATGTATCTGAATAACTTGGGCCATTCCCTGTATCAGCCAAACTGTTTGTAGTGAAGATGACACCTACAGTCTTCTTTTCCAGAGTTCGCAGGAATTCATCAAGGCTACAGGAACAACAACAGCTCTGAAAATAAGAGCCTAGGAAAGCCTCTCCAAGAAATGCAGAACTCAGATAGGAGACACATAGCACGGTGATGGACACTTAACCAATTAAGTGCCCTGAAAGATGCGTGCGTGCGTTCCTGCCTTCCTGCCTGCCTGCGTGATGGAGAAATAACTTAGCCGACTGAGAGAGACACCTGTACCCATGAAGAGTAGTGCTAGAAACTGGAACTGTAGCTTTATGTACACAAGAAAGTAGCTGCTGTTAGAAGCATATTGTTTCCTTCATTTCAGCAGCCCATTTTCCCCCTGTATCCCTGTGGCTACCTGCTCCCACTGCAGAACAGAAGCAGCACCCAGCCAGCAGCTCCTCAGTCCTGGCAGGTCAGCGGCACTTCCAGGAGCACACCAGACTGGCAGCAAACTGCCCAAAGGGCACTCAGCCCTAGACCCTATTCAAACCCTCCAAAGTAACTTGGCCAGGGGGCAGGGTCAGCACCAAAGACACAGACACCAACCTCAGGAGCTCAGGGTCTTTGGCGACAGCTCAGAGCAGCCAAGAACCTCCCAAGGAGAAGCTCAGCAATGCTCCCCAGCACTGCTACCCAAGGTGACCTACAGGGACTGAGATCCAGCACCAGGGACCCTGAGCCTCACCCCCAGCAGCTGGGAATCCCCTGTCACAACCCAGCCCTGGAGAGCCCCCCCAGAACTGGCAATTCCCGCGGGTGCGTCCGCCCGCCCGCAGGCCAAGAGGCTCCGGCTGTGCCGGGACAGGGCCCAGGTCGGGCAAATGCTGCAATAAACAGGCGCACACAACTCCCACAGCGGGAACAGCTGGGCTCAGCCTCCTCCGGCGTCGCCCCAAAGCCTGGCCAGGGCTTCAGGAGCAATGCAGGAGCTGCCTTTGGCCCCGCTCCTCCCAACAAGGCCACAGGACTCATCTCAGGGCCCTGTCCGGCCTCTGAACACAGAAAGGTCAAGCCATGTTTCACTAATGAGCACGGACCTAGCCCAGAACACTAATGATCCTGGCTACCGCACTGCCGACAGGATACAAACACAACATCTGGGTTGAAGGCTCACCCAGAGGTCAGCTTTGCCTCAAGACTCTGCTTCAGGCCTCAGGCCTTCAGGAAGTCCCAAGGTGCTTGAACCTCTGCGCAAAGCCTGCTCCCATCTCCTGTGGAACCTCACAGATCAGGCAGCACTTCCTCGGCCCACTCCTGAGGCTATTTAGCCTGCCAGCAAAGAGCAGGGGCTGACCTGGGAATGACAGAAGGCAGGGAGGGGAAAGGACCCTTTTGCTTCCATCCAGAAAGCCAAAGGCCGTCAAAAAAACCCTCTGGTGAACACCTGAGCAGCACCAGGAGATGAAAGGCCTGGCACTCCTGACTCCCAGAGCTCCCAGCGCTGCCTTGCCCCTCACCTTCAGCCCTCGTCTTGGACAGCAAGGCAATCCCAGGGACAGAAATCCAGGCTCCTGCTGCTCCTGGACGGAGGCACCCAACAGCTCTGTGCTGGCTGAACATGGCAGCAAAATCAGGATGCTGCTCTTCCTTGGGCAAAACTCCAGCCACTAAAAAGCTGGAATGCAGGACAACCCTGCCTCTCCACCAGGGCACTTGGATCCAGCCCTACTGACACATGGACATTTGAGACAGGAATCCATAACCCTCCGTGAAATCACATCACAGCCTCCAGGTGTTTTCCTGTTCGTGTCCTCACTTACCTGGCATAGGCTTCTTCCAAGGCTTTGCAGACACTTTGCCTCTAGCCAAAAAGATTAACATCGCCTTCTTTCCAGCTTTCAAGAAGTCACAGCAAGTCATCCTGGTCCCATGTTCCACATCAGATTCTCCTGTAAAAAGAAAGATATTTTTTCTGTTCAGATCATTTCTCAAGCTGTCAAGAAAAGCAGGATCCCACATGCACTCCCAGAAATTCTCTCAACACCATTTGCTGCTTCTCTCTCTGGCAGGGCACCAACAAGTCCTGGGACACTTCTTGTTCCCTGCTGGCCA
>NW_027095382.1:0-20308 GCF_029207755.1 Chamaea fasciata
AGTTGTGTGCGCCCCCCCCCCTTCATCTCCCTCTTCTCCTTCCTTTTCTTCTTTTTTCCACCCTTCCTCCTTGTGTCTTTCGCTCCATTCCTGCAGGAGAAGAGGATAGAGGTGAACTGAAAAAAAAAAAAAAAAAACAAAAAAAAAAAAAAAAAAAAAAACAACCTCGGAAAGAAAGAAAAAAGGGGGAAAGGGAGAGAGAGAACAGGGGGGAGGGGGAAAGTCCGGAGAGAGAGAGAGAGAGAGAGAGAGAGAGAGAGAACGCGTTCACATCTTAATACGGCTATTATCTTGACCATTCTAGCCTATTTTTCTGGGGGGGGGGAGGGTTCTCTTCTGGGTGATGAGTTTTTTACATGAAATATTTTTTTTAAGCAACTAAACAAACAAACAAAAAAGAATTTTTGGGGGCTATTTCCACCGATTTTCTTCTTTTTTTTGTTTTTCTCGCAACCAGTATCGTGCGCTCTCACAGGAGAAGACGGAAAAGGCAAGAAAGAGGAAAAGAAGAGGATCTATTTACCGACCTACTTTGGATCTCTCTTTTTCCTGCAAGTGTCATTATTATTCCCGTTCTCTATTTTTACACTTCGCCATGAATTCGTCTCCTCTGCGAATTTAGTCACATCCGATTTTTTCTGCGATTAAAAAAAAAAAAAAAAAAAAAAAAAAACAAAAAAAAAAAAGGGGCGAGAGAGCGCGAGAGAGCGAGAGAGACAGAGAGCGAGAGAGAGCAGCTCGGGAGAGAAGAGCAGCGACCGGCAACCTCCTCCTCCTCCTTCCTGCCGCCGCCGCGACAGGAGATCAAACTGCCTCAGCTCCCCGCCCGCCTCCGCCGCGCTCCCCGGCTCCGCCGCCCTGAATGGCTGACGGCGCCCTGCCCCGGACCTGGCCCCCGGACACCTCCATACTCTGATTGCCGGCGAGCGGCTCCTCTCTCGACCTCCCGCCTCCCGAGAGCCCACACCGGCAGCGGCGGCGGCGACAGCGGCGGCGACAGCAGCCTCCGCGGGAGCGGCGGCGGCCGAACCCCGGCGGCTGCGAGCGGCGACCTCCTCCTCCTCTTCCTTCCCCTCCTCCTCCTCCACCTCCTCCTCCTTTTCCTCCTCCTCCGCGCGCGCCGCGGCTTCCTCTATGCCTGCACATCCTCCGCGCTCGTAGCGCCCGGACGCGTGTGCCTGTGCCCGTGCGTGTGTGCGTGTGCGCGAGTGGGGAGCCGTGTGCCGGGCGTTCGCGCGCGTGTCTGTCTGCGTGTGCGTGTCCGGCGTGTTACTCTCCTGAATGCCTCTCCCGACAGCCTTGTTTGCCGTTTCTGATTTTGCAACTTGAAGTGGTGGCGGGGGGGGGGGAGGGGGCGGGGGGCGAGGACAGGCAGTGAGAACCGGGGAGAGCGGGAGCAGAGGTGGAAGCGGTCAGGCGGGGTATTTTAAAGAGGGGGGGAGCGCTGGAAAGGGCAGGGAAGGGAAGGAAAGGAAGAAGGAGGAAAAGGAAAGGGAAGGGGGGAAAGAAAGGAGAAAATCCTCCGTCGCCCCCTCCCCCTCTCTAAAAAAAAAAAATAGCGAGAGCGCGAGCGAGAGGAGGGGGGCTCTCGGCGGCGAAAAATAAATAAAATAAAGAAAACGGCAGGAGCGGCTCCAGCCGGCAGCAGCGGCGGCGGCAGCAGGGCAGCGGCGGCGGCAGCCGAGGCGGAGGCAGGCGGCAGCAAGGGTCCCCTCGCTCTCCGTTCGCCCCCGGCGCCCGGCGGCCGCCACCCCCCCGCCCCCCGCCTCACTCCCCGGCAGCCGCAGCGAGACGCGCCGCTCCCCAGCACTTTTTTGGGCCCGAGATATGGCAATGGTAGTTAGCAGCTGGCGAGATCACGCAGGAAGACGTGGCCGGGGGCACTCCGAGCGGCCCCAACCCCGCCGCGACGCAGCCGGCCCGGGAGCAGCAGCCCCCAGCAGCAGGGGAGTTCGGCCACTCCACACACCCCGCAGACCCCCAGCCAGCCGGGACCCCCCTCCACGCCGGGGCACGGCCGGAGACAAGGGAGCGGGCCAGCAGGGAGGGCTCGGGGCAAAGCCAGCAGCACATCGAATGTGTGGTGTGCGGGGACAAGTCCAGCGGCAAGCACTACGGCCAGTTCACCTGCGAGGGGCTGCAAAAGTTTCTTCAAGAGGAGCGTCCGCAGGAACTTAACTTACACATGCCGCGCCAACAGGAACTGTCCCATCGACCAGCACCACCGCAACCAGTGCCAGTACTGCCGCCTCAAGAAGTGCCTCAAAGTGGGCATGAGGCGGGAAGGTGAATATTTCTTCCCTACTATGCTATCGCTCCCCTCTCCCCGTGGTTGTGCAGGCGTGCGTGTGCGAGGGCTCTCCGTCTGTCTGTGTCTGCCTGTCCGTACGCGCACACACGCGTACCTATATGCATATACATATATACATACAGATATACACACGCGCACACGCGCGGCGTGCAAACACACACACACATATAAATATAAATATGTAAAAGAAATACACACACACATATATATATATATACGGCTCTTCGTAGCAATCCAGGACTCTCTATATATTTCCATGCACACGTCAATCTCTTCCTCTGCCTGCACTCCATCTGGCAGCTTTGCACCAGGTTCTGTTGTTATTGTCGATGGTGGTTGGTGGTGTTTTCTCTTGCTTTTCGGTTTGTGCCTCCTGCCCTCCCTCCCGCTCCTCCCCACCCCCTTCTCCGGCACTGCCACGCTCTCCCCTTTCCTGATAATTATGCAAAGAAATTATTATTATTATTATTATTATTATTATTATTATTATTATTATTATTATTATTATTATTATTATTGCTAGTGTTATTACAATCGCTTGCTAAATATTTATCATTTAGTAGCTATCCCCACTTCCCCTTGCGGGCGCGTGTATCCGTGTGTGCGTGTTTTAGATGTGGTTTTGTCTATTGTTGGCATGAGACCGAAGGGTGGGGGAGATACATCTTTCTCCCGTACGAGATGTGATTCCATTCAGCTTCCTTCCCCCTCACCCCTCCCCACCCCCTTTCCATCCCATCATTTCTTTTTAAACCTGCAGTGCTTCTCGGTAGATTCATCTCTCAATCTCATTTTTCCCGAAAGAAAGATGAAAGACGTGTAATTAGAGAATGAGGAAAGAGTATGAAGAAGATGGAAGGGAGAAAAGGAAGAAAAAAAAAAAAAAAAAAAAAAAAGAGAGAGAGAGGAAATGCGTTACTCCATCTCCTCTTCCCTGTGCTTCCCGGTGCCCCGGAGTGTGCTTCTGTGCGAGATTCGGCCTTGTTTTCATTCCATGCGTTCAAAGGAAAGTTTGTGACTGAACCGTGTTTCTGTTCTTCTGTCACTTCTTTCTTATCTTTTTTTCCTTTTTTTTTTCTTTTTTTTTTCTTTTTTTTTTTTTTTAGTGCTCTGCTCATTTTATTTCTTCATCAAACTCCACCCTCTCCTCAAATCTTCATACAAATGTCGATTTATAACCCCTTTACCGGTTCTTCTCATTTTCGCAGCATCTGCAGCCTGCATCTGGCAGCAGGGTCCCCACCATTTCCAACTTCTCTGCTATTTTTTTTTCTCTCCTCCTTTCTAAAAGTTGCCTGTGGTTTTCCTTGCGTTCAGACTCATTCTCGTGCACAGAGATTTCCTGCCCTCCTTTCTCCTCAAAACATGTTCTCTCTATTTAAAGTTTACCCTGTGACTGTCGTTAAAGATGTCCTAAATATGTAACATCAGCGAAATAGTTGTTTTTATGGAGCAGGGATTTTAAAACTAGATTTTATATGCCACAAGAAAAGGAATTGGATTAGGCTGCTCCATATCTGAAGGAGCTCACAGAAATGATGGCTTCATTGGTAGCTGCAGGGGCTGTTGAGAGGCACATGGGAGAGTGGAGGCAAGAATTTTTTTTTTTTTAAAGGATGGAGGAGAAAAAATAAACAAACAAAAAAGTGAGAATTGTGCACGCAGTTAAATGAAAAATATCTGCCAAGTTTACAAGTAGATTGAAGAGGGAGAGGTAGGCTGAATGGCAGCAGGACAGAGGTCTGGCCCTGGCGGCTCGTTGGGGAAGAAAAGAGAAAGTTGAGAAAAATGTGGCACGCCGGAAACATGAGTGATTGCATGTGCGGGTGTGTGCCAGCAAACGTGTGCGGTTGTGCGGGTGTGTGTCTGTGTGTGCAGGGTACAAGTCTGAGTAGCCGTATCTTCCTCTGAAGTTACATTTTGTTTACATGGCAAGAGGCTGCAAACGCTGGCACTAATGGAGTAAAACACACACACACACACACACACAAAAAAAAAAAAAAAAAAACCAAAAAAAAAAAAAAAACAACAACAACAAAAAAAACCAACAACAACAACAAAAAAAACCACCACAAAAAAACCCCAACTTTGGTCAGCTTTCGGAACTCGAGGCATGCTTACGCTCTGTGTGGAGATGGTTAATGAATCCACTGTTTTTGCAGTTGCAAGCTTGTGCATTCACTGTGCAACGCTGACTGCAGGCTTTTGCAGTGGCAACAGCTCACCAAAGATATTAATTACATGGTCCCCTTTTTTTTTCGGCGAATGTTTGGCTATTGTAAGTTCGGACATTTTTGTTTTATTTCCCCCTTTCCCCGATGATATTTAACCTTTCTCTTCCTTTTAGCAGGGAAAACTTTGCTGGGCGGGGGATGGGGGGGGCTCTATGGAAAGCTGGTTCTGTATAATAAAGTTAGCAGTGGGGAACTGGAAAGCAGTGACCTGTTCCAGCTTGAAGGGTAACAACGAGGTATTTTTGAAGAATATG
This sequence comes from Chamaea fasciata, assembly GCF_029207755.1. Lineage (NCBI taxonomy): Eukaryota > Metazoa > Chordata > Aves > Passeriformes > Sylviidae > Chamaea > Chamaea fasciata. Next base: position 4,800 of record NW_027095382.1, read on the forward strand.
GACGCATTTGGTTTTATGAATTATTTTATTTAATATTTTATTCTAAAAAGTGTCACAACAGTTTACTTGTAAATTGCAGTGGTATCAGGGCAATAGGGTGGGATTCACAACAGAGCTTGGCTACATTTTTTATAGTTGGTTGTGATTTTTAACTCTACTTTCTCACCACCCGGACGATTTCTTTGATTTTTTTTTTCTTTTTTTTTTTTTTTTTTTTTTTTTTTTTGTGCGGGGCTTTCTTTTGTTACGAGAGGGGAGGGGGGAAGGGGGAAGAGGGGGTTGTGTGCGGATTTGTCTTGTTTGCCTTGGCTTTTTTTTTTTCCCCCCTTTCTTTTTAATCTGTTTATTTTGTGAAGCCTGTCTGCTTTGTGGTCGAGGGTGGGGGGAGCGGAACGCGCTTGGCTGCCGCTGGGCTGAGGCTGCCTGAGCAGGGGTCGGGGCCGGGGCCGGGGCCAGGGCCGATGCAGGGGCCGGGCGGGGGGCGCAGTGCAGGTCGGCGGCAGCTGCCCGGCTCCGCATGCCTCTATCTGTCCGTGCCTGTGCGTGTGCCGGGGGCGAGGCGGTGGCGGGGAGGGGTAGAAGCCCGGCATTGTCTCCGGCTGGTTGGCAACGCCGCCGGGGCGATGCCTGCGAGCCTCCTGGATGCACATTTCCTCTCCTTTTCTCCTTCTTTTTGTCAGCGGTTCAGCGAGGAAGAATGCCGCCCACCCAACCCAACCCCGGCCAGTACGCGCTGACCAACGGCGACCCCCTGAACGGGCACTGCTATCTCTCGGGATACATCTCTCTCCTGCTGCGGGCCGAGCCCTACCCCACCTCCCGCTACGGCAGCCAGTGCATGCAGCCCAACAACATCATGGGCATCGAGAACATCTGCGAGCTGGCCGCCCGTCTGCTCTTCAGCGCCGTCGAGTGGGCCCGCAATATTCCCTTCTTCCCCGACCTGCAGATCACCGACCAGGTGGCCTTGCTGCGGCTCACCTGGAGCGAGCTCTTTGTCCTCAATGCTGCCCAGTGCTCCATGCCCCTCCATGTGGCCCCGCTCCTGGCCGCCGCCGGCCTCCACGCCTCCCCCATGTCGGCCGACCGCGTTGTCGCCTTCATGGACCACATCCGCATCTTCCAGGAACAGGTGGAGAAGCTGAAGGCGCTGCACGTCGATTCGGCTGAGTACAGCTGCCTGAAAGCCATCGTCCTCTTCACCTCAGGTGAGGGGACGGGTTGGGGATGTGAGACGTCTGGAAAAAAAAAAAGAAAAAAAAAAAAAACAAACAAACAAACAAAAAAAACCAAAAAACCAAACCGCCTGCGGGAAAAATAGGGGGAAAAAAATAGAATTATTTTAAAAGGAAAGGGACCGGAGGCCAAGGAAGCACTTGATGGAGGTACATTCCTGTAGAGGGATCAGCGTCTCCCTCATCGTCACTGATACTGGCTCTTTAACACACAGCCCCTCCAAAAAAATAATACCAAAAACCAAAATCAAATTAAGTGTAGGCGGTGGAAACATGCATGTTAACAATTTTTCCCTGTGATAGATGGTTTGAATTAACGAGCAGGAAAGCTGCATTAGCATTACCGTTGAAGTGCTCTGGTCATAGCCTATAAGAATATAATACGTATATTATTATTGTAACCTGCAAGGGAGAATTTATAAACATCAAAGGGGAACTATGTGAAGGAAATATAGGGAATGGAAAAAAGGCAAGATAAGAGTCTGGGCAGTGTAGTTTTTAAATTATTATTCTAATTATCATCACAATGTGGGTAATTGCCACATTTCCTACTTGTTTTTCTTATTTTTTCTTCTTCATTTTTAAACCTCCTCACCCCATCCCCTAGCTCCTCTCTTGTACGAGCTTCTCCCCTCTTTTCCCAATTAGCAATAACTAAACAGCTGTGATAAATGTGACTTAAAACCAGGCCAAGGCAAAATTAAAAGCATTCCTGAACAAAGATGGCAAATTGTTCAAAGGCCTTGCTTAATACTGAGCAGTTTATAATCCATCAATATTCTTTGCCTTTCAAGCCCAAAAGATAGTATAAGCATTGTATTAAAATGACTCCTAAATTCACACTATATTGTAATGTAACAGATGTAGTATTAATATCGATTTGAACATCAGATAATTTATTTAGGCAGGAGTATCTAATTTGTATGCAGGGTGGTCGGAGACATGTACTGTGACTGCCCCCTTTTACTTCCAGTGCAAATGCAGTCTCACAGCGTTGGAGGGAATATTCCTTTGCAAAGGATAATGTGCAAATCTTAAAACAAATGGAAGATTTACTCAATAGCCAACTCGACATTTTAATGTATTTTATCATAATAAGTCTTCTTGATGGAAACATGTTTTTAAAGAGTAACAAAGAGACCTGCCTGCATTTATCAGGGTGATTTAACTCCGCAACCTGCCTGCAGACTTCCAGACTTTCCTTTCTCACTCATTTCAGAGACCTCATCAATACACAGGGACAGTCAAGGAGAACCCTTTTTTTTTTTTTTTTTTCCCAGACCCAGCTTGGAGAGATTCTTCCGAAGCAGAGCTGGGAAAGTGTCTGGCCTGTGCCTCAGCCCTTCCACATGCAAAAGGCCCTGTGAAGGAAATTGCCCCTGATAGAAACATGGTTGAGGGAATATTTTATTTTTCTCCTTTCTCTTCTCTCCCTGTTCCCTCCAATCTTCCCCCTTCCGAAACAATTGACCTTGGCTAGAAAAAGAGTAAGTGGCTTTGGAGGAGCTCTTCATTTACATATAATAAAAACAAATGTAATAACTTGACATCTGTGAGGGGAGAAGCCCCTTCCCACAGTGGAGCGGAGAATGAAGGAAGGAAGGAAACAATAATATTATTTCAGAGCAGGATCACACAGGGCATCTCAGAAAATGGAAATACTGCTGTCAGGAGTAATCTACTGCCCCTTACCCCCATCCGCTCATTTCCACTTTTCGCTAAACTGGTTTTCATTGCATATTCAGACAGGAGTTCATGGGAAGTCTTTCTCAAAGTGATCCAACTTTTAAACCAAGTGACAGAAAAGACATTTTTAGGCATTTTGTCCAAGGTTCTTGGCTAAGGACTAAGTATCTAAAAACGGGCATGGATTTCTCCTGTTGTGGTTTTTACATTTGGGCTCCAGAGAGCATGTATTTAATCTGTGAAACTCTGGAAACCATCCAAAAGCTGTGTAGTAACCCAAAACCAGCTCCTCTCTTGCCTCCTTTCCCCTTATCTCCCATACCCTCCTCTTTGCCCTCATCTCCTTCTCCCTGCTGCCAAAATTTAGCATTATTAATTCCTATATCTACCTTTTCATTGTCATAAATAAATGTTTTTGAGAACAGAGATAGATAACATAAATCAAATAAATCTATTTGCAGTGCAATAAGAACTTTTGATTTCTAGTTAGATGTCAGCTGATTACGTCTATATTTTCTGAACACTAAACTCTTCTGAACATGTAACATGAAATACATTGCCACCACTACAGAGGGGAAGGCTGGAGTGTGTTGAACAGTAATGGTTATTTATTTACATAATTTCTTTTCCATAGACTGCAAGAAGAAATATAGAGCCTTCCCTTATTGACACACTGCCATATAAAAGAGCAAGGCACACACAAGATTTTCACATTAGCCCACTTTCTGAGATGGAATAATAATTCACCTTCAGTAAACATGGATTGTATTATTTCTCCCAGGGATTGCACCTCTCTGGACTGCATAATATAATCAAGTTGTGGATCTCTTAATTATTATTACTTTTAATCTCATTCTGAAGGGAGAATTGAGCCTTCCCACCCCCACTTAAGGCTGCGGAATGAAACCCGAGTGAAGGCATATGCCAGACCATTTAAAATAATTGAAGCCAAACAGATACTATAGGCATGAGAAAATTCTGTGGTTTTGGAGTTCTAAGGCAAAACCTGTGGCTGATTTTTCAAACACACACACACACATCAGGCTGATGTCCTTTTAGAGAGAAAGTTACCCATCCACATTGTCCAGTGACCAACACCTATAGGTGCACTTATTGTAAATGTCTGATAAATATTTTACTAACCTTAAGGGTATGACATATGGGGCATAAAGAAAAAAGCCCTGCCAGGGTGTCAGTAAGACCCTTTCATATTGCATTGTTTGGAAGCTGAATAGGATCCTAATGCATAATGGGTAGATAATGCATGTAAAATAGCAAGATATATGTAAATATGGAATGTGACTTGTGGCAATCAACATATGAACAGGTCTGTGGTTTTGATATGTATTGCAAACAAGAACAGGCCCCAGCTTTTGATAGATGTATATGTTGCAACCTGGTGCTTTAGATGTTGCAAAATATCATTGCATTAAAGGTATAGATTAGCAGAGCAGCCTGGCTCAGATAATTGTGTGTCTGAGAGATGCTAAGTCCGCAGCTCAGGTCAAAGGTTCTCTTTCTCAGAAGTTCCTAAATTATGGCTTGTTTTACTTGTAGTTTTGCTTGAGGCCATAGTATTCTAGATGAAGGTGTTCAGAAATCTTTGTAAAGTCAGTTCTTGATAAGGGAAGACTTAAGCTTCAAAAATGCCAGTGCAACAGATTTTATTTTATTTTATTTTTGGCTTTGAGTAATTTATTAATTTGTTGTGTCTTTCCAGGGTCACAACTGTACATTTACATTTTCATAATGTCTTTTTGGGGGCCATTAACTAATTCATATATGGTTCAACATATTAGCAAAGCCTGGTTTTGATCTGTTAAACTGCACTGCTAGCTGACTGCCTTGCTCTGATCCTGATGGCTGGAGGTTTTTTCTGTTTTGTTCAGTTGGTTTTCTTGGTTAGGTTTCTTGGTTGGTGTTTTGGTTTGATGCTTTTAATATCTATTTTGAATCTTTGAAACAATGTAGATGGTCTCAACCATCTGGGCATACCCACCACTTTTCCATGACTGTAGTTTCCTGAGCAAGTCCTTCCACGAGCAGCTGGAGCACAATTATCCTCTGGTTTGGGTTATGTGTTCTCAGAGATAGTATATATGCTTATAAGTGTCTGTGTATGTGTGCAAGTGCACAGACCCATCCATATCTCTCTGCTTGTATCTGTATACATGGAATAATGTGTATTGATACAAATACATGGATATGAAGGGTTTCTGCTCTCGGATTAGTTCACCTTAGCCCAGGTCATGTGGTTCTGCAAGGTGCAAGGAGTATGTTTCTGACAGTTTGGGTGCCAGAAGGACCTATAAGGAAAGAATCCCTCTGGTTTTATTTAGGCAAGGCTTAGCTGCTGCAGCTCTCCCCAGCTTTGTGTCTGAAAGCTACAGGCACCTACTGAGTGCAAGCTGGGACTAACCTAGCTGTTTGCTGCCGGATTTATCATACAGTCCGCAAAGATGTGGCAAATTTGCGATCCCTGGCAGCGAGGCAGGAGCAGAGGAGACTCCCCTGCCCCACGGCATCCCCCAGCCGGCTCCCTGCCAGTGGCTGCAGGTCCCAGTCTCTGCCTCTCTGTGATGTGCAGCCATGTCAACAAACTCGTTTATCACTCTGCTTGTGTGCTACTCTGCTTATCTTATTATTATTGCTATCTATTTTTTATTATTATTTTCCCCAATACCTTATTTTTCTTCCTCTCGGCGTTACTTAAGGGGGCTGGTCCAGGTTTCCAGCATTCCCGTGTTGGCTCCCTGGAGCAGAAACCACGCTCGACAGCGCGGAGTGTCAGTGGGAGGGGGACGTGAAAAGGAAATGTGGGGGTTGTGCGTGTGTGTGTGTGTGTGTGATTGGGACGAGCGCGGTGCTGGCACCCCATCGTATCCTGGGTGAAAATACCCACGGTGGCGACGAGGCACAGCGAGGTTGCACTCTTTATTTGGCAGCGGTGCGGGGAATGGAACGGGATGGGGTGGGGTGGGATGGGATAGGGAGTGCGCCTTTCGGCTGCCCCCATCCTCGCGGCGTTTCCCCGTGTGGTTCCCAGCCACTAACCATCTCCCCCCCCCCTTCCTCCTCCTCCACCTCCTCCCTCCACTCTCCCCCCGCCTGCCGCCGTTCTGCGGCTTCTTCCGCGGGTGCGGTGGGCAGACGCCTGCGGCCTGTCGGATGCTGCGCACATCGAGAGTCTCCAGGAGAAATCGCAATGCGCGCTAGAGGAGTACGTGCGGAGCCAATACCCCAACCAGCCCAGCCGCTTCGGGAAGCTGCTGCTGCGGCTGCCCTCCCTGCGCACCGTCTCCTCCTCCGTCATCGAGCAGCTCTTCTTCGTCCGCTTGGTAGGTAAAACCCCCATCGAAACCCTCATCAGGGATATGCTACTGTCGGGGAGCAGCTTCAACTGGCCTTACATGTCCATCCAGTGCTCCTAGAGCCCATCCCGCACCCCCTGCCGAGAGGCGGCGGAGCGGCGGAGAGGGGAACGCTCGCACCGAGGGGCACTTGGGGTGCGGGGGGGACCCGGGAGGTGGACACTGAACAAAAGAAAAGGCGAGTGGGAGCAGAGATGTGGCCGTGGAGGGGAGAAGGACGGACCTGTCGTCCGTGGAGGTTGTGATGTTTTGCCTTTTTTTTTAATTTTTTTGGCCTAATTTGGTTTGGGTTTTTTTTTTGTTTGTTTTCTTTCGGAGAGGAGGAAAAAAGAAATAAATAATATTAATAAAAGAGACAAAAAAAAAAAAAAGAGTATTGAGGGGATATTAATCAAACCTGAAGGGGATACTGGATCTTCCAGGATTTATTGTGGACTTTTGTTGATATATGCTGTACAGTAAACCAACAAAACATAAAAGCATTGAAACTGAACTGAACCTTGTGTAGAATGAAAAAAATCCGCCCAAAACCAAGCAAACAACAACAACAAAATCTCCATGCGCAAACACCATGAACATTGTTACTGATTTTGTAATATATTAGTCTTTATTTTCATTTTTGGTAAAAGTTAAAACATCATATGTGCATAAAGGAAACAAAAAAAGGAGAATTAGGGGAAAATAACATTTTCCAAATAATTATAAAAGAATTGTCCTGTGTCTATGTATCTATATCTGTTTTGTATTTTTTTCTGGTTCCAAACCAGGTTTCCTGTGATTCTATACTAATAATTTTTGATATAACCCTTTGCTTCTTATAATGAGTGCGATATATGTTGTCAAAGCTGTTCTTCAAGAATTAAAATTGAAGTGAGAATTAAACAAAAAATAAAAGAATTTAGCAAAAAAACCCCAACTTATCACCCCACAACCCATGAGTCTTGTTGCTTGAAACATGCCAACTATTCACAAAACAACAGCAACAACAAAACCCACAACCAACGACAACAACAAAAAAACCCCACCACCACAGCAAAAACAACAGAAATGTCCCCATATTTTTAACTCCTTTACTGGTGCTAAGAAGGAGAACTTAAAAAATACTTGGGAGGGATAACCAAGTCATGAAGTCACGTAAACTACAGGATGCTCCAAAATTTACTTGACTGTATAAGCTTAGGTCTAAGCTGTCAAGGCCTAGAAAAAAGGAGCAGGAGTTGCAGTGTGACACCTTAGGCAACCTCGCCTCACTGGGACTGCACCACAGACTCTTCACCAAGGCTGATGGGCCTATCAGGCTGGCCTACCCCTTTTTGAAACACCTTTTCCCATCAGCTGGATTTTCTGCTGAGTTCACATCTTGCTTTTTACTCTCAGACACTGTGGACATGGATTGAAGTCACCATATGTCATCATCTCTACCCATGCAGCAGGAGGCATACTCCAGCCATGGGTCCTGTTTGTTCTAGGCATGGTGACTTTCAGCTTCTGGGGGTTTGGTGTGGGGTTGAGGGTTTTTTGTTTTACTTTTCCACTCCAAGGGCTCCCAGACCCCAATATATGCTCCAGTGTGCATGCCTTGTGCTTACTGTCAGCCAGAACAGATCTCTTGCTTTTTTTTTTCCTGACTCTAGTTGCTGTGTGTGGAGGGTATTCCCACTCCATTAATATAGAAATCCAGCTGGATGCTTGCTCATTGGGTGGTGAGCTAGTGCATTTCATGTATGCTTATGTGCCATGGCCATGCAAAAAACACAGGCTGTGACATCCCACACCATGGCCCACCCACTGCCAGGGCCTGATCTCTGTGCCAAAAACCCCTTTTCATTTCAGCTTGTCTTTTTTTTTTTTTTTTTTTTTTCCCCAGAAAATTAAAAATCCTTTTTGTAATGGAGCTCCTTTGAAGGTAAATGCTTCTAGCTGGTGGTGCAGATCTCTGTAACAGCTTTCACTGCATTAATGTTTTATAGGATCTGAGACGGAGCTGTAAGAACACATACTACCAAGGGAGCTCTTTCTTAATGTATTAATAAAGCCAGATCTTTAAATATAACATTGTCCCCCTCACACAGACACCTCCTGTTCCCTCCAAACAAGCTTAGATGAGGTAGACTTTTCAGTTTGTGAAGACATGGGCAGTGTTTTCCTTTTAATTTGCTGTCCTCCATACTCTCCTCTGTCTCCTTCTCTCTCTCAATCTCTCCCATCCTTTTTTTTTTTTTTTTCTGTCTTTATTTCTTCCCCTCCCTTTTTTTTTTTTCGTTTTTTTTTTTCTTTCTTCTACAAGATTCTTCAATTCAACTCACTTGGGGTTTTTAATATTCTAGGCGCGGCAGATCTGAGGTGAGAGCAGCTCTATACAGTAGACAGTTATAGCTGGATAATCAACATTACAGGCAGATCCTCTGTGGGGCTATCACCCCATTCAGGATGGAGTAACGGCCTGTACTCATAGGTGCTGGGAGTGGGGGGGCTTGGATAATGCCAGACCTTAGCACACAAGAACAGGAATTTGGGAGTTAGACAGACAGAGAGACATCCTCCCTTTTGTCACTCATTTGGACACTGCATGAGAGAGAGCTTTGTTCCTGCCCCTTTCCCGGGGCCTTCCCTGGAGAGAGAAGGTCCATCAGCCTTGTCCGGGGTCTCAACAGGAAGTGAGTGGGAATGCTCAGACATGGAAGGTGCTGAAAGCAGCATTTTCAGCACTGTTTTATGGTGGGACGGGTGATTTGGGACCCAGATGAATCAGCAGTTAAAAACACAAACAAAAATTCATTTAAAAAAACCCCATGCAAAACCAAAACAAACACACAACAACAAAAACCACAGAAAAAAAAAAAAAAAAAAAAAAAAAAAAAAAAGAAAAAAACCAAGCCCAAACCCAAGAAACCAAACCCACCAAAACAAACAAACAAATGAAAACCCCACAACCAAAAATAGCAACAAAACCCCAAAAAACAAAAAAACCAGCCCCTCTCTCCACCTAAAAATAAACAAAACAAATGGGGATATCAGAAGAGAAAAACAGGCCTCGGTTTCTTCCAATGAGATGTAAATAAATTCATTATAGTGTTATCCTACTGATGAAAACAGATAAACTTTTTCGTAGATATTTTTCAATTAATTTTCATATTTATGAATAATAATAATAACGCACAGATTGCCAAGAAACTTGCAGGTGTAGAGGAGGTATACAAGATGCACTTATTTCCATGTATGTGCCTAGAAAGAAGTGTTTCAATCCCTTATTAAACTTTACTTATGAGACGGTATCCTGTTCTGAAGTGTTAACTACCCAGTCTGCATTGTGTCAGTGGATGTTTTCCTTCGCCACGCTGCAGCCTCTCGGGCATTCATATGGCAGCAAAAAGTACTGTATCATCGCGTCATCGATGCTATTTGCTAAAAAAAAAAAAAAAAGAAAAAAAAAAAAAAAAAAAAAAAAAAAAAAAAGTGAATGTGGAGACGGGCTGGGCTCCCTCAGCAAGTTTCTGCCGACTTATTCGACACCTACAATATACTGCTTTAAAACCAACCCTATCTACATTTCTTCTGCCTTGCTGTTGCCGAGGGCCCGGGCGCTGTCCGCGGAGGCTCCTCGGTTCCCCAAGCTCCTTAGGAGGCGGAGTCGGCAGGGAGTTTCCTTGCATCCCTGCAACCTGCCGCGCAGGGCTCCGCGGCCACTCCATGCTCACCGACAGCTGCGGCAAAACTTCAAAGGCCGGGGTGGGGATTGGAGGGGAGGAAGCAAGGGGTCAGTGGGATTTGGGAGAGGGGGACCCTCCCAACCCAGCCCCGAGCAGGGGACCTGCTCGGGGCACGGCAAATACAAAGCCCTCCTTTCCACTCCTCTTAGCACGTTGCTAACTAGCTTGCCTCCTCCCACCGCCCAATTAGGGCTTTTCTATACATTTAATCGAATAAATATTTGGAAATGCTTCTAAGTGGTAGGTTGTACCCGAGCTGAGGAGGAGGGGGGCTTGCCGGCGGTGGCAGGGGTAGAGCCGAGGCGAGGGGGTCGTTTGTGTGTGCGCGCCTGTGAGCGCGCACCCCCTCCGGCTGTCCGTGAAGGTCATGGGCTGCGGATTCCCCTCTCCCGGGGTTTCTCGACGCGCCCTTACCCTCTGGGGGCACCTTTTGGGTGGCTCGGCGTCCATTCACCTGCTTCATCCGTAGGAGGAGGGCGATAAGCCCACTCTAGGGGTGGGGGCAAAGGATAACCCCCAGTTTCCCCGTATCCGTCGAAATAAAGTAGAACTGGGGAGGGAGCGTGGGGATGGGACTCCATCACAAGTGACCTGTCTCATCGCCACCAATAAAATCGGCGGATCAAGACGCAAAAGACTCTTTTCCTGCTGAGGTAAATGGAGGGTCTCGCGAGAAAATCTGGCTCGGGGTCCCTGCAAGTGGCAACAGAAGTAATACAAGAAAACGTAGATTCTGCGTGGGTTCACTCGCAGAAGACTGGTTGGTTACCTACACAAAGACAGAAATGTCTTATCTGACAAAAAGGGCAGAATAGGACCTCCGGTCTTGCTGGTGTTTTGTTGGAGTTTTTTTTCGGTTGTTGTTTTTTGGGGTTTTGTTTGGGGTTTTTTTGGTTTGTTTTGGGTTTTCTTCTTGTGCTTGTTTGATTTCTTGGTTTGGTTTGTTTTCTCATTACCTGTGGGGTATGGCAGACAGACATCCCCTTCTCAACAGACAGCAAATGCCATCAGCTGCCGAGAGAGGAGCAGGCAGGGCTGGCAGGGACGGTGGCACTGGATGGCCTGGATGGTCTCTCTGACAGATGGACAGAGGGGCGGAGGACTAAACAGGGATGTCAGGGCTTGCTGCAGCCGTCCCCTCCCCAGCAGTTTCCCGGCGCGCAGCCTTTCCCAGGGAGTGTCCGCTAACGCGTGTGCACGGCTTTTGCAGACACTATCGACATGCTTCCTCCGGTTTCATGGGACATTTTGACTATTCAAAGCGCTAATTTATAAGTCTTGAAATAGTGGGTTTCTTTTCCTTTTCTTTTCCTTTTCTTTTCCTTTTCTTTTCCTTTTCTTTTCCTTTTCTTTTCCTTTTCTTCTCCTTTTCCTCTCCTTTTCTTTTTCTCTTTTCTTTTCTTTTCTTTTCTTTTCTTTTCTTTTCTTTTCTTTTCTTTTCTTTTCTTTTCTTTTCTTTTCTTTTCTTTTCTTTTCTTTTCTTTTCTTTTCTTTTCTTTTCTTTTCTTTTCTTTTCTTTTCTTTTCTTTTCTTTTCTTTTCTTTTCTTTTCTTTTCTTTTCTTTTCTTTTCTTTTCTTTTCTTTTCTCCTTTTCTTTTCTTTTCTTTTCTTCTTTTCTTTTCTTTTCTTTCCTTTTCTTTTCCTTTTCTTTTCTTTTCCTTTCTCCCGTACACCTGTCTTTTCTGCTCTCTGCTTTACTGGGAGAGGTAGCAATGGGGATCCCCCTGCCCTTTTCCATGTTTGTTTCGTTTCTTTTATATCTTTGGGACTAATTTCAGAAACGAAACGTATCTATATATTTGTTTTAAAAGATTCTCTGTCTCACTGTCTTCACAGCCACTGGTTTGATGTGAGATTTCTTTTTTAGACACACTTCCCTGTTTAATCCATAGGGGGTCAGAAAGACGGGGGTGAGTTTTCTGTGGTGATTCCCGCAGTATTAGTTAAAAACAAATACATTTCCAAAGCCACATCTCTTGGGTGCCATGGACAGACATGATATGTCCGGGCATCTTGCAAACCTGACGGGTTTCCAGGTGCAATGACCTGTGAGAATTTCTCCTATGAGGCGCTTTTGAGGACGAATATATATATATTTAAAAAAAAAAAAAAAAAAAAAAAAAAAAAAAGAGAGAGAGAGAGAAATATAAAGCGAGGAGGGACACAAGAAAAGAACAATTTAAAAAAAGAGAGGAAAACATTAAAAAAAAAGTAAAAGGACAGAGGTGTGAGGGAAGAGGTGAACGAGAAGGGAGATCCAGAAGCAGAAGTGGAAACTAATAAAACTCTTGTTAAAGTACTTGCTCAGAATCCATGGCGTCACAAGGTCTCTTACTTAGGAAGCCAAAGAGTTTTATTCCTAAATGAGTTAAAGAGCCATTTACCTCTGTCGTGCTCTATTCATCAAGCCACAAGTCGAGAGTCCCTAACATGAAACTATTTGTTTGCTTACACAACCAACTGGGTGCAATTTCACGACTGAGATATCTATCTGAAAGCGCCTCTCATTTATTATCCTTACTTGTCAGGGAATCCATTTTCCAACTTTTTTCCACCTCCACGCCCATTCTTTCTTCTTTCATTGAAGGCTCTGGGTTTAAATGCTCCCTTAGCATTTCAGCACCAACCCCTTCTCCTGTCTGAGCACCTTCAGGGCAAAATAGCCGGGGAGCAAGTCTGAAACTGCAAAGATGGGAATGGTGACCACTTCCCAAGTGGTCCCACTTCACAGCTCCTGCCCTTTTTTCCCTCCCTCCTGCTTCTCCCAAGGCATCTCTGACAGTGCTATGGAGTCAGCTACTGCTCTTTTTTTTTTTTTTTTAAAGTGAGCTCATTCCTGCCGGACATTCTTCCATGGCGGTCCCGGTGCAAGGTGAGGCCACCTGAAAAAAAATTTACATTTTCTGTCTGTGAGGAAGGACTGGAAACACCCTGTCTTTGACACTGCCGGAGCCACAGAAAGGTGGGGACCCTGCAACTGTACTCTAACTAGACCAGTTTTGATTGTCACCGGGATGCAAGAACCGGTGTGCAGAGGAGGGTGCTGGAAGTATTCCAAAGAAGACTTGAGGAGGGGTGTCAGGATCTCTTCTCTGGCATCCATGTGGCCTCCACTAGAAATACAAAGACACTACATGCAACCGGCCCAATCAGTTTATAAAAGTAATTGCGAGCAAAGACAACAACTAGTAAAAGGGGACAGTGGGAAATTATATCTCCCCGCCTTTTCCTTAGCCCAAAATTTTGCAAAATTGTAAAATCAGGATAATGTGAATAATGTTTCAGAGCTGGACTGTCTGGCTGAAAAGAGATTCACTGTTAGTAATCTCAATGATGGCTGTATAATAGTGTAGATACACCTTCTCTTCTGCAGAACTCTCCACCAAACATAAAGCAGTGGATCAAATCCAAAGCTACGGGTGTAAAAATATCCCCAGCTGTTTAAAAAGGAAAAAAAAAAAAAAAAAAAAAAAAAAAAGGAAAAAAAAAAAAAAAAAGGAAGAGAGCAGGTGGGGAGAGGCTTCTTAGAGAAGAAGCCGGCTGGTGGCTGTAAGCTGTGCTGTTGTGTTATTTAGGAAGGTATTTGCTCCATATGACGTTTACGGTGGATCGTACCACCGCTGGACCAAACAAACCCCAGACCAAAGCGTGGGAGTCATGGTCGACCCCACTGAGGAGCGAGATGTGCGTGTCAGAGACCCTGCAGCAGCCCGAATGCATGTGCCTGTGTGTGTCAGGAGTCAACCTAGGCTGTATCCCGCTCAGCGAGAGCTGATTAGCATTTCTCGGCAGCCGTGTACCAGCTCTGACAACTAACAGAGATATCCAGCTCACCATTTGGCCTTCTCCTTTTGTCTGCAAACTCCCGGCAGCAGCTCAGACTCCCGCGCCTCCGCTGCCCACACCGCTGCAGCGTGCAGCTCTGCCTGCAGAGCTCCGTGCGCTGCTGTCCGGCCACAAGCTGCCACCCCACCTGCTGCTGCCTGCCGCCAAACCCTCCCTTCACCTCCCCGACTATATATATATATATATAATTTCTCTTCGTTCCCCTTAGGAGGTTGACGTAGGGGGTACTTCCTGTGGCCCCCAGCATCCCTATTCCCTTCAGGGTTCACAGCAAGTCGGCACTGCTCTTTTTCACCTTTTTATCACTTTTCCTCTATCTGCACTGCAGGATCGGGTGCGCCAGTGACTTCCTTCAACAAACACAAGAGCCGCCCCATTTGCTTTCGTTTTGCCTTTCCTCCACCGGGGGTTCTTTTTGAGAGGTGAGATAGCTGTTGAAACTCTGAACCAGCTCCACGCAATGAACCGATAAAGGAGGAGTTGGGATTTAAATTCACAGGTCACTAAAGCACTTTAAGCTCCCAGTTTTAAGCCAAACTGCATTTCTTAGTGTCTGGAGAGCCACATCAACTTCCAGCAAGTAGCTGAGACGCCCTGAAGTGATAAAAAAAAAAACCCCCCCAAAAAAAAAAAAAAACCCAAAAAAAAAAAAAAAACCAAAAAAAAACACCACGAGAGAGAGAGAGCGAGAGACAGCAGGTACTTTCCCCCCCCCCCCGAGAGCCACACAAATTGGTCCACGTTGACAGATGTTTGTAACTTCATAACTTCTTTAAGATTTTTTTTCCTTTATTTCCCCCTCTCCCCTCTTCTAAGCCTTCTTCCGAGCTTGCTTTGTTGTTTTAAAATATGCATGTCTCTCAGGAATGCAAGTCACGAGTCCAAACTTCGTGTCCAACCTCCCACAAGAAATGATCCTTTTATAGGCAACCCGATATGTCTCAATCTGCACTTCACTCATAGCCTCTGGATATAGGGCACTGGTCCCTGCTCAAAATAACTCCGCTGAAACGTCTTTCCACCTAAAAAATCCCCATGAATGACTCCCAGGGAAGAAATGTACCTCCTATAATTACAGACGGCAGCGTTCTGAGGTGAATGAAGCCTGGAGGAAAAGAAAAGGAAGAGGGGCAAAGAGGCAAAGAAAAAAAAAAAAAGGAGGTGTGTGGGGAAGCAGAGAGCGAGAGATATTTTTTTTATTTCTGTGTTGGTTGCACTGGGCCGAGATTAGAAGCAGGTTTATCAAGACAAGCCTCTGTGGCAGCTTCGGGTGCGTGGGGAGAACGCATCAGCTCATGAGGAGCGGAGAAGAGGAGAGATTAAGGAGCAGAGCCTAACTCCGAGAAAAGAGTAAGTGACTCTCAGTACAATGCAGGAGCCAGGGGACTGACGAGCTTTGAATCCGCAGCCTAAGTTGGGTTGCGAGCGCGAACAATGGCATCGGGATGGGGGGGAAGGGAGCACCTAGGCCCGAGGGGGCGGGGGTCAGACACCCCCTGAGTGCGCCCTGAGTCCTGGTCCCTTCCCTGCGGGGAGCCGGGGCGGCAACGGGGATGAGGATGTGGACCACGGCGAGGATGGGATGGGGTCAAGGATAGGGATGGGGCCTGCCCCGGTTTATGTAAGAGATTAAAAAAAGAAAACAACAAAACCAACAAAAA
>NW_027095383.1:0-20269 GCF_029207755.1 Chamaea fasciata
AGTCTCACCATCCCGCGCATAACCCGGCCAATCACAGCTCAGTCCCACATTCCCGCGAGTCACACGGCCAATCACAGCCCGCTGTGAGCTGTCAGGCGTTCCTAACCCCGCCACAGACCCGTCAATCAACCCCAGTCCCCGCCCATAAACACTTGCTGCACCAATCAAGGTCAAGTTCCAATGCCCCCCCCACACGCTCCAGCTGTCAATCACCCAGAGCTCCACCCCCAGGTCATGCTTCCTGTCAATCTCCCGTCACCTGTCAATCACCTCACACCTCTCCCTCAGAAGCTCCAGCAACTGTCAATCACCTTCAGGCCCCGCCCCTTGCCAATCACCCCAAATCTACCCCTGACCCTCCCACAGAGCTGTCAATCACCCCCATTCCCCCATCAATCAGTCATCCCACCCATCAAACACCCCCACATCGCCCTGTCAATCACCCTGATTGTCCCCTGTCAATCACTCCTGTCTCCCCCATCAATCACTCCTGTCAATCACCCTGATTGTCCCCTGTCAATCACCCCAAACTTCCCCTGTCAATCACCCTGAACCCCCCCATCAATCCCCCCCTCCCCTCCCCGTACCCTCATTCGGGGGGGTCTGTGCCCATCCCCCCCGGCCTCGTAGCCCCTCTTGCCCCCCAGCCCCGCCAGCCCCCGGCTCTGGCTCAGCTGGTTCCTGTTGATGGGGGTCTTGGTGCCTCGGGGGGTCTTCGGCTTCAGGGGGGCTTGAGCCGCTGCGGAGGGCGGGCAGAGGGGCGTCAGGACCCCCCCAAATCCTCCCCCTCACTCCTGGGGACCCCCCAAGGTTGGCATTCAACACCATCAGGTCCCCCTGGAGACCCCTCCAGACTCACCTGCACCTCCCAGCCCCAGGGACCCCCCCCCAAATCCCACCTGGACCCCCAAGTCCCTCCCCGTATGGCCAAGACCCCCCGAATCCCCCCCCCAAATCCCACCTGGACCCCCAAGTCCCTCCCCGTATGGCCAGGACCCCCCGAATCCCCCCCCAAATCCCACCTGGACCCCCCCAAACCCCCCCCTCCATCCTCAGGACCCCCCTCAGCCCCACCAAGACCCCTCCCCTCCTGTATCCCCCACCCCCAGGGATGCCCCAAATCCCTCCCCGACCCCCAAGGACCCCCCCAAATCCCTCCCCGACCCCCAAGGACCCCCCCCAAACCCCCGGCCCACCCCCCAGACCCCCGCTGCTCACCCAGCTCCTTGACGATGGCGGCGAGGGGCAGCCGGGTCAGCGGGTGGATCTTCAGGGGGGCTTTGGCAGCCTTGGGCAGCCGAATGGAGCCTGGGGGGGGGTCTCAGGGTCGGGGGGGGGGGCTCAGAGCCCCCCTGTTCTGTCACGGAGAAGGGTCCCAAGCCCCCCTTTCCCCCCTCGGACCCAGCACCCCCATCTGGCCCTGATGGGGGTCCCAAGTCCCCCATTCCTCCCCGTTTTTCTCTCCCCATTTCTGACACTCATGCTTGGCCTGAGCGGGGATCTCAAATTCCCGGTTTTTTTCCCCCCCAAATCCCCGGTTTTCCCCCCAGACCCCCATTTCCACCCCCAGACCCCCATTTCCACCCCAAACCCCCATTTTCCCCTGCTCACACTCAGTCTTG
This sequence comes from Chamaea fasciata, assembly GCF_029207755.1. Taxonomy (NCBI): domain Eukaryota; kingdom Metazoa; phylum Chordata; class Aves; order Passeriformes; family Sylviidae; genus Chamaea; species Chamaea fasciata. Next base: position 1,623 of record NW_027095383.1, read on the forward strand.
ATGGCACTGGGGATCCCAAACACTCATTTTCCCCCCCAAACCCCCTTTTTTCCATTTTCTCCCCCCAATCCCCATTTTCTCCGTTTTTTCCCCCCAAATCCCCATTTTTTCCCTGTTTTCTTCCCCCCAAACACCCATTTTTTCCATTCTTTACCCCCCAAACCCCCATTTTTCCCCATTTTTCCCTGTTTTCTTCCTCCCCAAACCCCCATTTTCCCGTTTTTTCCCCCCAAACCCCATTTTCCCGTTTTTTCCCCCCAAACCCCATTTTTTCCCCATTTCTCCTCCCAAACCCCCATTTTTTCTGTTTCTTTCCCCCCCAAACCTCCATTTTTTCCCCATTTTTTCCCCATTTCTCCTCCCAAACCCCCATTTTTTCTGTTTCTTTCCCCCCCAAACCTCCATTTTTTCCCCATTTTTCCCCATTTCTCCCCCAAACCCCTCTCACACTCGGCCTTGACGGCGTTGGCGTCGATGGGGGCGTAGGGATCCCAATACTCCCCGAGGGGATCCCAAACCCCCCCAGACCCCATTTTTCCCCTGTTCTTTCCCCATTTTTCCCCCATTTTTCCCCCATTTCTCCCCCAAAGCCCGCTCACACTCGGCCTTGATGGCGTTGGCGTTGATGGGGGCGTAGGGCCGGCGCGCCGCCCGCCGCGGCTGCAGCACGTCGCGGCACAGGCGGCGCGAGAGCCGCGTCAGCCGCGTGGTCTGCAGCAGGAACGTCTGCCGGTTCTTGGCCAGCAGCTTGGCCCGGCTGGCGCTCGTGGTGTACGGGGACAGGGACTGCGCCTCGGGACGGGACAGGTGACCCCGCGAGTGCGGCTCCTGTGGGGCCACAGGGGATCCCATCACCCCAAATCCTCCCCAAATCCACCCCACAACACCCCACGGTTCTGTATGGGCACAGGTGACCCTGGGAGTGCAGCTCTTTTGGGATTTGGGGAGATAGAAAACACTGCAGAACCCCAAAATCCTCCCTAAAACCACCCCAGGGTCCTGGACAGGGATAGGTGACCCCGCGAGTGCGGCTCCTGTGGGGCCAGAGGGGATCTCATCACCCCAAATCCCCCCTAAAACCACCCCGGGATCCTGGACAGGCACAGGTGACCCCAGGAGTGTTTCCTAAAGCACTTTCAGGGGGTTCCAAAAGGGGTTTAGGAAGCTCTAAAGGGGATTTAAGGAGATCTGCATGGCCTTTGGGGGGCTTGGGGAATTCTGAGAGAAATCCAAGTGGAATCTGGGGGTCTCGGAAGATTTTGGGGGTCCCTCAGTGTGTTTTTGGGGTCCCTCAGTGTGTTTTGGGGTCCCTCAGTGTGTTTTTGGGTCCCTCAGTGGAGTTTTGGGGTCCCTCAGTGTGTTTTTGGGGTCCCTCAGTGGAGTTTTGGGGTCCCTCGGTGTGTTTTGGGGTCCCTCGGTGTGTTTTTGGGGTCCCTCAGTGTGTTTTTGGGGTCCCTCACTGTGTTTCTGGGGTCCCTGGGTGTGTTTTGGGGTCCCTCAGTGTGTTTCTGGGGTCCCTGGGTGTGTTTTCGGGGTCCCTGGGTGTGTTCCGGGGGCTCACCGAGGCGCTGCGGGTCACCCCCTCCAGCTGGGTGGGGGTCTTGAGCCCCCCGTACTTCTTCCAGTAGATCCAGCAGGAGGCGCAGAGGCGGCACTGCATGTTGGGGGGGCCCCAGGCGTACCACTGCGGGGACTGGGACGCTGCGGGAGGCAACTGGGCCTTACTGGGAGCAACTGGGATGCTGAGGGGAGACCCCCAGAGCAAATCCAATCCTCAAACCTCAGGATCCCCCCCAAAATCCCACCCCAGCACCCTCCCAAACGGCGGGGAGCTCCTTCTGGAAGCCCCAAATTCCTGTTCCACCAAAGCCCAGAGACCCCCAAGGACCCCAGGGCCCCCCCAAAGCCCCCCGGGACCCCCCAAAGCCCCCCGGGACCCCCCCCCCAGTCCCCACTGACTGTGGCAGCTCTCGCAGCTCAGCCCCTTCTGGAATCCGGCCCCGTTGACGCCGGGTTTGGAGCCCACCGAGATGATCTGGTTGGGGTTGGGTTTGGTGCTGTGGGGGGAAAATGGGGGTGTCAGGGGATTTTTGGGGGGCTCCTGTGCCGCCCCCCAGGCCCGCCAGGGGGTCCCCAGAGCCCCCCCACTCACTAGGTGGGGATGTAGACTTGCTTCAGTTTGCTGTCGGCCTCCGCTGCCTTCAGCCTCTTCTGTGAGCAGGGAGGGGGTCACGGGGGGCTCTGAGCCCCCCAGAAACCCCCAAAATCAGCCCCCCAAACCCCAGAGCCCCCCCCAGGACCCCACAGGCACCCAGAGCCCCCAGATCAGCTCCACAAAGACCCCCAGAGCCCCTCGAAAACCCCACAGGCACCTGGAAATGACCCCCCAATGAGCTCCCCCAGAAACCCCCAATCAGCCCCTCGGGACCCCCAAATCAGCCCCAAAAACCCCAAATCAGCCCCAAAAACCACCAAATCAGCCCCAAAAACCCCAAATCAGCCCCCAAAACCCCCAAATCAGCCCACAAACCCCAAATCAGCCCCTCGGGACCCCCAAATCAGCCCCAAAACCCCAAATCAGCCCCCCAAAACCCCCAAATCAGCCCCAAAACCCCAAATCAGCCCCCAAAACCCCAAATCAGCCTCCAAAACCCCCAAATCAGCCCCTCGGGACCCCCAAATCAGCCCCCAAACCTTGACAGCCCCCCAAACTCCCTTATCAGCCCCCCAAACCCCACGGCAACCCCCCAGATCCCCCCAGCCCAGCCCAGCCCTGTACCTGCTGGATGTAGCGGTCTGTGGTTTTCCACATGTAATAGAACTGCACGATGCTGGCCAGAGACTTCCAGGGCAGCTACAGGAACCCGACCCTGAGCTCGGGGAGGGCTCCCTGAGCCCCCCAGGGACCCCCCCAAAAAGGGCTTCCCCCCCCAAAAAAGGAACTCCCCCCAGAAGGGAATCCCCCCAAAAATGGAATCTCTATCAAAAAGGGAACCCCCCCAAAAAGGGAACCCTCTCAAAAGGGAATCCCTCCCAAAAGGAATCCCCCCCAAAAGGAATCACCCCCAACTCACAAAATCCTGCCGGATGTCGTTGAAATCCTTGCCGTATTTCTCCAGGGCCTCCTCGAAGAGCATGGCCTCGGAGGCCGACCACTCCTCCATCTCGTCCCGGCACAGCACCGGCCCCCCCTGCGGCACCAGCGTGGCCATGGCCCGCGCCAGGTCGTACCCGTTCCTCTGCAGCGTGTCCATGGCGTGGAACTGGGGACAAGGGGAGTACTGGGGGGGCTCTGAGGGGGCTTTGGGGCAGGTTTGGGGGGGTTTGGGGTGTCCTAGGCAAGTGTTGGGAGCGTTTAAGGGGAGGACGGGGAGCCCCGGGAACGGTCTAAGGAGGTTTTGGGGTGTCCCAGTGGGAATTGAAGGCTCCAAGGGAGTTTTGAGGTGCCCAGGGGGGTTCTAAGGGAGTCCTGGGGGGGCTCTAAGGCAGTTTTGGGGTGCCCAGGGGTCTCTAAGGCAGTTTTGGGGTGCCCGGGGGGTCTCTAACACAGTTTTGGGGGGCCCAGGAGTCTCTAACACAGTTTTCGGGGCCCAGGAGTCTCTAACACAGTTTTGGGGTGCCCGGGGGGGGCTCTAAGGCAGTTTTGGGGTGCCCGGGGGGTCTCTAACGCAGTTTTGGGGGGCCCAGGGGGACTCTAACACAGTTCTGGGGTGCCTGGGGGGGCTCTAATGCAGTTCTGGGGTGCCCAGGGGGGCTCTAATGCAGTTTTGGGGTGCCCAGGGGTCTCTAACACAGTTTTGGGGGCCCAGGAGTCTCTAACACAGTTTTGGGGGGCCCAGGGGGGCTCTAATGCAGTTTTGGGGTGCCCAGGGGTCTCTAACACAGTTTTGGGGGGCCCAGGGGGGCTCTAACACAGTTTTGGGGGGCCCAGGGGGGCTCTAACACAGTTTTGGGGGGCCCAGGGGTCTCTAACGCAGTTTTGGGGGGCCCAGGGGTCTCTAACACAGTTTTGGGGGGCCCAGGGGGGCTCTAACACGGTTTTGGGGTGCCCAGGGGTCTCTAACACAGTTTTGGGGGCCCAGGGGTCTCTAACACAGTTTTGGGGGGCCCAGGGGGGCTCTAACACAGTTTTGGGGGGCCCAGGGGTCTCTAACGCAGTTTTGGGGTGGCCGGGGGGGTCCCCAAGGCAGTTTTGGGGCCCGGCCCCTCTCACCAGGGTGATGTCCCGGGAGGCGGCGGCCGCGCTCATGTGCAGGCTGGGCTGGCGGATGGAGCTGCTGCAGTCCAGAGCCCGGGCGAACGTCCCCACAGCCCTGGGGTGGGGGGCACACGGGGGGGCTCAGAGGGGTCCCCCCAATCCCCCTGACCCCCCCCCAGCTCCCCCAGTTCCCCCCTCACCGAGCCACCACCAGGAACTGGTCGATCTGCCGGTCTGTCAGCGGGTTGTCGGGGTCCCACACCTTCATCTCCATCTTCTGCTGGTTCCTGTTGTCTGACTCACCTGGGCGAAGTTTGGGGGGGCTCTTAGGGTGACCCCCCCACCTCCTGCACCCCCCGGAGCCCCCCCCCGAAGCCCCCAAACCTTCAGCCAGGCGCTCAGGGATCTCGGCCTGGTACTTGCAGCCCACCCTGATCTCGCCCTGGTCCGCCAGCAGCGTTTTCTGCACGGGGTCGAACACCAGCGAGTAGAAGAAGCAATCCTGCGGGGAGGGGGCACATTGTGGGGGGCTCAGCGGGGGCGGGGAGACCCCCCCCAAAATTCCCCCCCAGACCCATTTTGGGGCACACACAGAGAGAACTCACCTCCTTCTCCAGGTACTGCCCCAAGATGTCGGTCTCGTTGAGCAGCGTCACGCTGCACTTCCCCCTGCGGGCAAACAACCGGGCGGGGGGTGACCCCCAAACCCCTCCCCACGCACGGGGAAACCCCCCCGGGCCTTTTCCCCAGCCCCCCCAGAGGCTTTTTCAGCCCCCCATACCGGATGTGAGTGGCCGGGAGAGACTCGAACTGGCGGGACAGGAACAGCTCCCGGTGCTTGAGCTGGTGCCGCTGCTGCTCCGTCATCGGCGGCTGCTTCGACTCCTCCTCGAACTCGCCTTGGGGGGGAACCCGGGGGGGGGGTCACGCCGGGGTGTCCCCCCTCCCCTCCCCTCCCCAAAAACCCAGCTGGGAGAGCCATTGTTCTCCCCCCCCAAAAAAAAAACCACCAAAACCCTCAGGGTCTTGGCAGCCGCCCCAGGGATGGGGGAGGGGAGGGAGGGGAGGGGCCAAGAGAGGGTGGAGTCCCCCCCAGAAAGGCAGGACCCCCCAGTAAAGGCAGGACCCCCCAGTAAAAGCAGGACCCCCCAGTAATGACAGGACCCCCCAGTGAAGGCAGGACCCCCCAGTAAAGGCAGGACCCCCCAGTAAAGGCAGGACCCCCCCAGTAGCGGCAGGACCCCCCAGTAAAGGCAGGACCCCCCAGTAATGACAGGACCCCCCAGTGAAGGCAGGACCCCCCCAGTAAAGGCAGGACCCCCCCAGTAAAGGCAGGACCCCCAGTAAAGGCAGGACCCCCCCAGTAAAGGCAGAACCCCCCAGTAAAGGCAGGACCCCCCAGTAAAGGCAGGACCCCCCCAGTAAAGGCAGAACCCCCCAGTAAAGGCAGGACCCCCCCAGTAAAGGCAGGACCCCCCAGTAAAGGCAGGACCCCCAGTAAAGGCAGGACCCCCCCAGTAAAGGCAGGACCCCCCAGTAAAGGCAGGACCCCCCCAGTAAAGGCAGAACCCCCCAGTAAAGGCAGGACCCCCCCAGTTAAGGCAGGACCCCCCCAGTTAAGGCAGGACCCCCCCAGTAAAGGCAGAACCCCCCAGTAAAGGCAGGACCCCCAGTAAAGGCAGGACCCCCCAGTAAAGGCAGAACCCCCCAGTGAAGGCAGGACCCCCCAGTTAAGGCAGGACCCCCCCAGTAAAGGCAGGACCCCCCCAGTAAAGGCAGGACCCCCAGTAAAGGCAGGACCCCCAGTAAAGGCAGGACCCCCCCAGTAAAGGCAGGACCCCCCAGTAAAGGCAGGACCCCCAGTTAAGGCAGGACCCCCCCAGTAAAGGCAGGACCCCCAGTAAAGGCAGGACCCCCCCAGTAAAGGCAGGACCCCCCAGTTAAGGCAGGACCCCCCCAGTAAAGGCAGGACCCCCCAGTAAAGGCAGGACCCCCAGTAAAGGCAGGACCCCCCCAGTTTGATGTGGGGAGCAGGCTGGGGTTCAGTCCTTTACCCCTCCCCACGGAGGTGCAGCTGTGACCCCCCCAAAACTGGCAAACCCCCCGGCCCCCAAAAAACCAGCTCGAGGGTGGTGAAGAGCAGCTCCAACACCGCCCCATCCTTAAATTGGGGGTGTCTCTTTGAGAAGGGTTAATGACCCCCCCCAGCACCCCAAAATTACCCCAACTACATCAAACCAGCTCTCCCCAAGATTTGGGGGCACCCCATTGGGACAGATAGCTCACAGACCCCCCCCAAAATTCCTGAACCCCCAAAGCAGGAGCAGCACCCAGGAACGATCTGCCCCCCACTCCCCTCCAAACCCCCCCAAAAACCCCCAAAATCCCCCCAGACCCCTGCCACACACACTGCTGTTGGCCTGGCTTTTAAACCTGCCCCCCAAACCCCCCAAATCCCCCCCAAAAACTCCCCAAATCCCCCCCAGACCCCCGCAGACCCCCACTCACACACACTGCTGTTAGCCTGGCTTTTAAACCTGCCCCCCAAACCCCCCAAATCCCCCCCAAAAACACCCCAAATCCCCCCCAAAACCCCCCCAAAATCCCCCCCAAAACTCCCCAAATCCCCCCCAAAACCCCCCAAATCCCCCGCAGACCCCCCCAAATCCCCCGCAGACCACCACTCACGGGCGTTGCTGTCGGCCAGGCTGTTGAGGCTGCTGGAGATGTCCCTCCGGCGGAACAGACACACCACCTTGGCCTCCACGTTGCCATTGGCCGTCTGGGGGAGGGGGCACAGGGGGTTTAGGGGGACCCCCCCGGGGTTTGGGGACCCCCCAAGGGACGGGGACACCCCCAGGAACAAGGGGAGGGGGGGGTCTCTCACCTTGTTGAGCTCCTCGATGCGCCGCACCAGGTAAGGGTTGCTGGAGGAGTTCTCGAAGTAGACGTAGTCTGGGGGAAGAAATGGGGGGTAAAAAATGAGGGGGGGGTCGTGAGGGGAAACCCCCCCAAAAAAATCCTTTTTCTTCAACGGGAAAGGATCTCTCCTCCTTCCTCCCCAAAAAGTCTGGGGTGGGTTTACAGCCGGATGTTTTCCTCTCCCGGGAACGAGGGGATCGTTATCCCAGAGGATTTTCCCCCCCAGCCCCTCGTTGCAGACCCTCCCCTCACGGATGGGGGGGCAGGACACCCCCCAAAAAAACTGGGGTTCCCCCTCTGGGGGTTCTCCCTCAGTTCCCTTTAGATTTCTTTTTTTGGGGGGTGCATCTTCCACCTCAGGAATTGGGGTCCCCCACCATGGACCCCCAAATCCCCTCACGGGACCCTCCCCATCTCTGGGAGCCCCTTTTCCTCACAGACCCCCCCAAATCCTCTCACGGACACCCCAAATCCCCTCATGGGACCCTTTCCTTTCCGGGACCCCCCCAAACACCCTCACAGGATCCTCCTCACCCCCTCACAGACCCCCCCCCCCAATTCCGGGACCACCCAAACTCCCACATGGGATCCCTCTTTATGGGACCCCCCCCTTCATTGCCTCACAAGACACCCTCGCTGCCTCCAGGACCCCAAAATTTCCTCACAAGGCGCTCTCCTCCTTTCCGGGACCCCCAAATCCCCTCACTGACCCCCCCTAACCCCTCATGGGCACCCCTGAACCCCTCACAGAACCCCAAAATCCCCTCACAAACCCCCTTAACCCCTCACGGACCCCCAAATCCTCTCACAGACGCCCTGAACCCCTCAGAGAACCCCCAAATCCTCTCACGGACCCCCCAAAATCCCCTCACTGACCCCCTTAACCCCTCATGGACACCCCCCAAATCCCCTCACGGACCCCCCTGAAGCCCTCACAGAACCCCAAAATCTCCTCACAGACCCCCCCTAACCCCTCACGGACCCCCCAAATCCTCTCACAGACCCCCCCTAACCCCTCACGGACCCCCCAAATCCCCTCACGGACCCCCCTGAACCCCTCACGGACCCCCCTGAACCCCTCATGGACACCCCCCAAATCCCCTCACGGACCCCCCTGAACCCCTCACGGGCACCCCCCAACCCCCTCACAGACCCCCTTCACCCCCTCGGGTTCCCGGACCCCCCAAATCCCCCCGGCCGCCCCTCCCGGCCCCGGCCCGGCGCCCCCGGCCCGCTCACCGCCGACGCGGTACATGTTGGCCGCCATGGCCGCTCGCTCGGCCGCGCTACCCCCGGGCCCGGCCCCGGCCGCGCTTCATCGCCGCTCCCGCCGCCTCCGCGCCGGCACGGCCGGTTCGGAGCCCTTCGGGCACCTCCGGAGAGGCTTCGGGCAGCCCCGGAGACCTTCGGCAACCTCCGGCGAGGCCTCTCGGGCACCTCCGGAGAAAGGTTTGGGCAACTCCGGAGAGGTTCGGCCACCGCCGCCGGATTCGTTCGGCCACCTCCGGCACGGGCTCGGCGCCGCCTCGGGCGCTTCCGGAGCGACCTCGGCGCTTTTCGGAGGAGCTTCGGCTGGGCCTCGGCTCTTTCCGGCACTCCTCGGCTCAACCTCGGCTCTTTCCGTAACGCGCTCGGCGAATTCCGCCCCAACCGGAAAAGCCCCCGAGAAAGGCGGGGAGGAGGAGGAGGAGGAGGAGGAGGAGGAGGAGGAAGAACCCGCGGCGCTTCCGGGAAGCGGCGGCGATTCCGGCGCGGAGATAAACAGCGGGGCCCTACCCTGACCCCAAGGCTTTTATTGACGCCTCTCACAGTGCAGCGCGAAAACGCGCCGAGGAGGAGGAGGAGGAGGAGGAAGGGTTTTCCAGGCAACCCCTCGCCCCGCTCTTTGGTCCCAGGAAGGGGAAAAGGGAAGAGGAAGCAGCGAGGAAGAGGAGGAAGCTCGCGGGGGGAGCGCGGCTCAGCTGCCGCCGTCCCCCGGGCAGGACCCGCCATTGGAAGACGCTGGTGTCCTTCCCGCCCAGCGACACCAGGTGGCCGTCGTCGTGCGTGAAGCGCACGTTGGTCACGTGGCTGCCGTGCCCGCCGTACACGTGACTGGGCGCCTGGGGGGGGGGGAAAGGGGGCGGGGACACCTGAGTAGGGTCACGTGATGGGGGGGGGGTCAGCCGGTCACGCCCACCTCAGATTGGGGGGCTGGGGGACCACTCCACCTTGGACCCCAAAATTTGGGGTCTGGGACCCCCCTGATCCCCCAAAATTTGGGTCTGGGACCCCCCTGATCCCCAAAACTGGGGTCTGGACATACCTGATCCCCCGGAATTGGGGTCTGGGACCCCCCTGATCCCCCCAAAATTTGGGGTCTGGGACACCCCTGGTCCCGCAAAACTGGGGTCTGGACCCCCCCTGATCCCCCAAAATTGGGGGCTGGACATACCTGATCCCCAAAATTGGGGTCTGGAGCCCCCTGATCCCCCAAAATTGGGGTCTGGGACCCCCCCGATCCCCCCGGAATTGGGGTCTGGACATACCTGATCCCCAAAATTGGGGTCTGGGATGCCCCTAAACACCTGGCCTGGGAGTCTGGACCCCCCTGATCCACCAAAATTGGGGTCTGGACACCCCTGGTCGCCCAAAATTGGGGTTTGGACCCCCCTTATCCCCAAAAATTGGGGTCTGGGCTCCTCCCCTCGTCCCCAGAGCCCCCCCAGAGCCCCCCCAGGACCCCCCACCCACCTTGGGCCGGGCACAGGGGTACTGGAACAGGTGAACCTTGCAGAAATCGTCGGCCACGGCCACCACGCGCTCGTGGTGCGAGCGGCACAGCGAGTTGATGTCGGTGCCGTCCGAACCGTCCGGCCACACCCCTGCGGGGTCACCGGGGGGGGTGGGGGAGAGGTCAGGGAGACCCCCAAACCCCCCCGGCCGGGCCCCCCGGAGCCCCCAGACCCACCGAAGACGTGGAAGCCGAGCACGCAGGTGTACGAGGCCCATTCCCGGTCGCGGCTCTCGAAGCGGTTCCGGAGCAGTTTGCAACCCCCGGCGACATCCCCTGGAGCAGGGAGAGACCCCCCCCCAAAAAAAAAAAAAAAAAAAAAAAAAAATTGGGGGGTTGGGGGCTGGGAGAGGTTCCCCCCAGAATTTGGGGGGGGGGGGGGCGGTGGGGAAGGCAGCGAAACCCCCCAAAATCTGGGGTTGGGGGGCGGTGAAATCCCCCCCAAATTCAGGGAGGGGCAGGAAAGGGGAGACCCCCCCTCCCGAAATCCGTGACAGGAGGGGAGCAGTGAGAGCCCAAAACTTGGGGGGGTCCCAGTGGGGTAAGAGCCCCCCCCTGAGTTCTGGGGGGCGAGAGGGTCCTGGCAGGGTCAGGAGGGGTCCTGGCAGGGTCAGGAAGGTCCTGGCAGGATCAGGAGGGTCCTGGCAGGGTTAGGAAGGTCCTGGCAGGGTCAGAAGGGTCTGGGCAGGGTCAGGAGGGTCCTGGCAGGGTCAGGAGGGTCTGGGCAGGGTCAGGAATGTCCTGGCAGGGTCAGGAGGGTCTGGCAGGGTCAGGAGGGTCTGGGCAGGGTCAGGAGGGTCCGTGGCAGGGTCAGGCAGGGTCAGGAGGTCCCGGCAGGGTCAGGAGGGTCGGCAGGGTCAGGAGGGTCTGGGCAGGGTCAGGAGGGTCCTGGCAGGGTAGATCAGGAGGGTCTGGGCAGGGTCAGGAGGGTCGTGGCAGGGTCAGGAGGGTCCTGGCAGGATCAGGAGGGTCCCGGCAGGGTCAGGAGGGTTCTGGCAGGGTCACGAGGGTCCTGGAAGGGTCAGGAGGGTCCTGGCAGGGTCAGAAGGGTCCTGGCAGGGTCAGGAGAGTCCCATGAGGATAAGGAGGGGTCCTGGCAGGATCACGAGGGTCCCGTCGGCCCCAGGGGGAGCCCCCCGAGCCCCCCCGACTCACAGTAGAGGATCTCATAGTCCCCCGAGTTGGACATGATGAACCGCCCGTCCTTGGACCAGTCCAGGTGGGTGATGAAACTCGAGTGACCCTGGGGGCGGGGAGGGGGGTCGCTGGGGGTCCGGGGGGGTCGGGGACCCCCAGAGCCCCCCCGAGCCCCCCCCTGAGCCCCCCCCGAGCCCCCCCTGAGCCCCCGGAGCCCCCCAGGTCTCACCGTGCAGCGGCCGAAGCGGCTGAGCTTGCGGCCGCCCTCGGCCACGCTGTAGATGTAAATGAAATTGTCGTGGGAGCCGATGGCCAGGAAGGTCCCGTCTGGAATTTTGGGGGGACAGCGGGGTTGGGGACAGCACGGGGGACAGCACGGGGGACAGGGAAGGGGTGGGGACAGTCTGGGGACAGTCTGGGGACAGTTTGGGGACAGCTTGGGGGACAGTTTGGGGTCACTTTGGGGACAGTTTGGGGTCAGTTTGGGGACAGTTTGGGGACAGTTTGGGGACAGTTTGGGGACAGTTTGGGGCCAGTTTGGGGCCAGTTTGGGGTCACTTTGGGGACAGTTTGGGGTCAGTTTGGGGACAGTTTGGGGATAGTTTGGGGTCACTTTGGGGCCAGTTAGGGGACAGTTTGGGCTCACCTGGGGAGAACCTCACCACCGAGAGCTGCTCGGTGCTGTCAGAGCCCCCGGCCAGGAGCTGCCGCGTGCCCGTGTCCAGCACCAGCCACCTGAGGGGACACGGGGACACGGGGACATTGAGGACAGGGACAGGGACAGAGACATTGGGGGACATGGGGACATTGGGGACATTGGGGACACGGGGACATTGGGGACATGGGGACATTGGGGACACGGGGACATTGGGGACATGGGGACATGGGGACATTGGGGACAGGGTGACAGGGACAGGGATGGGGACATGGGGACACGGGGACATTGGGGACATTGGGGACATGGGGACATTGGGGACAGGGACAGGGACAGAGACATTGGGGGACATGGGGACATTGGGGACATTGGGGACACGGGGACATTGGGGACATGGGGACATTGGGGACAGGGGTGACAGGGACAGGGATGGGGACATGGGGACACGGGGACATTGGGGACATTGGGGACAGGGACAGGGACAGAGACATTGGGGACACGGGGACATCGGGGACATGGGGACAGGGACACCAGGACACGGTGGGGACACGGGGACACCAGGACAGGGACATGAAGGGACACGGAGACACGGGAGGGACACCGGGATGGGGGTGGGTGACACCAGCACAGGCTGGGGACACAAAGGACACGGGGAGGTGGGAGGGACACGAGGGGACATGGCGGGACACGGGGGGGGACGCCAGGACGGGGGGCACGGGGAGCAAGGACGCTGTCCCCGCGTGTCCCCGCGTGTCCCCGCGTGTCCCCGCGTGTCCCCGCGTCCCGTCACTCACCGCCCCGTCAGCAGCCCCACGGCCACCACGTGTCCCCCGGGGTGGAAGTCGGCGCAGAGTCCGGTGTCCTGGGGGTGGGGAGGGGTCCTGAGGGGGGGACAAGGGACCCCCCCACCCCAGAGCCCCAGATCGGGGCCACCCCCAAACCTGCGCCCCCAGCCCCGATTCGGGGGTCCCCAGCCCCAGGCTGCAGCCAGGGTCACTTGTCCCCAAACCGGGCTCCCGACCCCCCCAAGCACATCCAGACCCCCCAAATCCAGCTCCCGACCCCCCAAAGCACATCCCGACCCCCCAAAGCACATCCAGACCCCCAAATCCAGCTCCTGACCCCCCCCAAAGCACATCCCGACCCCCCAAACCGGGCTCCCGACCCCCCCAAGCACATCCAGACCCCCCAAATCCAGCTCCTGACCCCCCAAAACACATCCCGACCCCCCAAAGCACATCCCGACCCCCAAAGCACATCCAGACCCCCCAAAGCACATCCCGACCCACCAAATCCAGCTCCTGACCCCCCAAATCCAGCTCCTGACCCCCCAAGCACATCCCGACCCCCCCAAGCACATCCCGACCCCCCAAATCCAGCTCCTGACCCCCCAAGCACATCCCGACCCCCCCAAGCACATCCCGACCCCCCAAACCGGGCTCCCGACCCCCCAAAGCACATCCAGACCCCCCAAACCGGGCTCCCGACCCCCCCAAAGCACATCCAGACCCCCAAATCCAGCTCCCGACCCCCCAAAGCCCATCCCGACCCCCCCCAATCGGGCTCCCGGCCCCCCCGGGGTGCCCCCTCCCCAGTTTCGGGGTCCTCGCCCACCTCCAGCGCCAGGCTCCAGGCCAGCGCGTGCTCCCGCCCGTCCCACAGGCAGAGCTGGCGGTCGTGGCCGCAGGTGAGGAAGCGGCAGCAGGTGGGGTGAGTGGCCAGACCCCAAACCTCGTCCGTGTGGCCCTGGGGGGGGCGGGGGGGGTCAGCGCCCCGGGCCCCCCCAAGTCTGAGGACACCCCGTGTCCTAAAGCCCCCGGTGCTTTCGAGCTTTCCCCCATTTTTTCTCACGGTCCCCCCAAAATTCCCTTCTCTTTCCTCAAATTTCTCCCCGTTTTCTCCTCCCAAAATCCCCCATTTTGTCCCCAAATTTCCCCCGTTTTCTTCTCCAAAATGCCCATTTGTTTCCCTCAAATTTCCCCCCCATTTTCCCCCAAATTTCCCCCATTTTCTTCTCCAAAATCCCCATTTTTTTCCCCTCAAATTTCCCCCCCATTTTTTTCTTCAAATTTCCCCCATCTTCTTCTCCAAAATCCCCACTTTTTTTCCCCAAATCTTACCCATTTTCTCCTCCAAAATCCCCATTTTTTTCCTCAAATTTCCCCCCATTTTCTCCCCCAAAATCCCCACTTTTTTCCCCAAATTTCCCCCATTTTCCCCTCTAAAATTCCCCCTTTTTTCCCCTAAATTTCCCCCCAATTTTCCCCCCAAATTCCCCCCATTTCCTCCCGAAGCCCACCTGGACGATGGGGGTGAAGCCCGAGCCCAGGGTCCCCCTCAGCAGCGCGTTCCGGGTGGTCCCGACCAGCAGCTCCTCCCCGGGACCCTCCGCGATCGTCCGGACGGCACCGAAGCTCTCGGGGAGCTGGGGGACCCCAAAAACCCCATGAACCCCCCAAAAACGCCATGAAACCCCCAAAACCCCATAAAACCCCCCAAACCCACTGAAACCCCCCCAAAACCCCCCATTAAAACCCTCTGAAATGCTCGAGGAGCTGGGAGACCCCAAAAAACCCCCAATAACCCAAATATCCTGTCGGAAACCCACCCCGAAAAGCGCCCGGGGAGCTGGGGGATCAAAATAAAAAAGATTTTTGAGGCACTAAAGGAGATTTTTCCGGGTAACCAGGGCGGGTTTTGGGGGCGCTAAAAGCGATTTCTGCCCGCTCGGGGCTGTTTTTAGGGCACGAATGGAGATTTTGGGGGGGTTTTGTGCCCACCTCGACCTCGTGCAGCAGCTGCAGCGCGGGGCTCCAGCTGAGCACCCGGCGGTCCTTGCCCCCGCCGCTGAGCACGGTCCCGTCCCGGCGGCGGCACAGCGCGAACACGCTGCCCTCGTGAGCCCGCGTCTGCTGCCCGATCTGGTACATCTCTGGGGGACGGAGCGGCCCCGAAACTGCCCCAAATCCACCAAAAAACGGCCCCAAAACTGCCCCAAATCCACCCAAAAAACGGCCCCAAAACTGCCCCGAATCCACCCAAAAACCGGCCCCGAAACTGCCCCAAGTCCACCCAAAAACCGGCCCCGAAACTGCCCCAAGTCCACCCAAAAAACGGCCCCAAAACTGCCCCGAATCCACCAAAAAAACGGCCCCGAAACTGCCCCAAATCCACCCAAAAAAAGGCCCCGAAAATGCCCCGAATCCACCCAAAAACCGGCCCCAAAACTGCCCCAAATCCACCCAAAAACGGCCCCGAAACTGCCCCAAATCCACCCAAAAAACGGCCCCGAAACTGCCCCAAATCCACCAAAAACCGGCCCCGAAACTGCCCCAAATCCACCCAAAAACCGGCCCGAAACTGCCCCGAATCCACCCAAAAAACGGCCCCGAAACTGCCCCGAATCCACCCAAAAACGGCCCCCAAAACTGCCCTGAATCCACCCAAAAACGGCCCCAAAACTGCCCCGAATCCACCCCAAAAACCAGCCCCAAAACTGCCCCGAATCCACCCAAAAAACGGCCCCGAAACTGCCCCCAAATCCACCAAAAAACGGCCTCAAAACTGCCCCAAATCCACCCAAAAACCGGCCCCGAAACCGCCCCAAATCCACCCAAAAACCGGCCCCAAAACTGCCCCAAATCCACCCAAAAACCGGCCCCGAAAATGCCCCGAATCCACCCAAAAAACGGCCCCGAAACTGCCCCAAATCCACCCAAAAACCGGCCCCGAAACTGCCCCGAATCCACCAAAAAACGGCCCCAAAACTGCCCCGAATCCACCCAAAAACCGGCCCCAAAACTGCCCCGAATCCACCCAAAAACCGGCCCCGAAACTGCCCCAAATCCACCAAAAAACGGCCTCAAAACTGCCCCAAATCCACCCAAAAACCGGCCCCGAAACCGCCCCAAATCCACCCAAAAACCGGCCCCAAAACTGCCCCAAATCCACCCAAAAACCGGCCCCAAAACTGCCCCGAATCCACCCCAAAAACCGGCCCCGAAACTGCCCCAAATCCACCCAAAAACCGGCCCCAAAACTGCCCCGAATCCACCCCAAAAACCGGCCCCGAAACTGCCCCAAATCCACCCAAAAACCGGCTCCAAAACTGCCCCAAATCCACCCAAAAACCAGCCCCAAAACTGCCCCAAATCCACCAAAAAACGGCTCCAAAACTGCCCCAAATCCACCCAAAAACCGGCCCCGAAACTGCCCCGAATCCACCCAAAAACGGCCCCGAAACTGCCCCAAATCCACCCAAAAACCCGCCCCGAAACTGCCCCAAATCCACGCAAAAAACGGCCCCGAAACTGCCCCAAATCCACCCAAAAAATGGCCCCGAAACTGCCCCAAATCCACCCAAAAACCGCCCCGAAACTACCCAAAAAACGGCCCCAAAACTGCCCCAAATCCACCCAAAAACTGGCCCCGAAACTGCCCCGAATCCACCCAAAAACGGCCCCAAAACTGCCCCAAATCCACCCAAAAAGCGGCTCCGAAACCGCCCCGAAACTACCCAAAAAACGGCCCCGAAATCGCCTCGAATCCACCCAAAAACGGCCCCGAAACTGCCCCAAATCCACCAAAAACGCGCCCCGAAACTGCCCCAAATCCACCCAAAAACCGGCCCGAAACTGCCCCGAATCCACCCAAAAAACGGCCCCGAAACTGCCCCGAATCCACCCAAAAACGGCCCCAAAACTGCCCCGAATCCACCCCAAAAACCAGCCCCAAAACTGCCCCGAATCCACCCAAAAAACGGCCCCGAAACTGCCCCAAATCCACCCAAAAACCGGCCCCGAAACTGCCCCAAATCCACCCAAAAACCGGCCCTGAAACTGCCCCAAGTCCACCCAAAAACCGGCCCCGAAACTGCCCCGAATCCACCCAAAAACTGGCCCCGAAACTGCCCCAAATCCACCCAAAAACCGGCCCCAAAACTGCCCCGAATTCACCCCAAAAACCAGCCCCAAAACCCCCCCAACCCCCCCCTCCCGCCCACCTTTGCCCCCTTTTCCTGGCACCGGCGTCCAGGCGAGGATGTTCCCCTTCAAAAACCCCCCCAAATCCCCCTAAATCCCCCAAATCCCCCCCAAATCCCCCAAATTCCACCCCAAGCCCCCCCAAATACCCCCAAATCCCCCCCAAATACCCCCAAATCCCCCCCCAAACCCCCCCAACCCCCCCCCCCCCCCGCCCACCTTTCCCCCCTTTTCCCGGCGCCGGCGTCCAGGTGAGGATGTTCCCCTCCAAAAATCCCCTAAAACCATCCCAAATCCCCCCCAAATCCCCCCAAATCCCCCAAATCCCCCCCAAATCCCCCCCAAAATCCCCCCCAACCCCCCCCCCCCGCCCACCTTTCCCCCCTTTTCCCGGCGCCGGCGTCCAGGTGAGGATGTTCCCCTCCGAGTCCCCGGTCAGCACCGCGCCCGCGGCGTCGAAGATGAAGCACTGGATGAACTTGGGCTTCTTGTACTTCTAACCCAAAACAAACCCCCCCCCCAAAAAAAAAAAATCCCAAATAAAAATGAAACAAAGGCACGACGAAGATCCCGGCGACCCCCCCCCCCCCCAAACCCACCGGAGACCCCCTCCCGACCCCCAAAATCCCCCCCCGCACCCCAAAAATGCCCTGCTTCTTGGTGAGGGCGCTGCCGCTCCAGGTCCAGAAGTAAACGTGGGATTTGCCGCTGCTGATGATGCTGCCGCTGTCCCGGGGGTTGAACTCCACCGACAGCACCGACTCGTTGGTGCTCTGCGGGAGCCGGGCGGTTCGGGGGGGATTTGGGGGGGATTGGGGGGGATTGGGGGGATTTGGGGGGATTTTGGGGGGGTTTGGGGGGATTTGGGGGTGGGATTGGGGGGATTTGGGGGGAGTTTGGGGGAGTTTGGGGTGGATTGGGGGAGTTTGGGGGGATTTTGGGGGGGTTTGGGGGGATTTGGGGGTGGGATTGGGGGGATTTGGGGGAGTTTGGGGGAGTTTGGGGGGGATTGGGGGAGTTTGGGGTGGGATTTTGGGGGGGTTTGGGGGGATTTGGGGGATTTGGGGGGGTTTGGGGGGGTTTGGGGGGGGTTCGGGGGAGTTTGGGGGAGTTTTGGGGGATTTGGGGGGGATTGGGGGAGTTTGGGGTGGGATTTTGGGGGGGTTTGGGGGGATTGGGGGGATTTGGGGGGGGTTTTTGGGGAGTTTGGGGGGGTTTTGGGGGGATTTGGGGGATTTGGGGGATTGGGGGGGTTTGGGGGGATTTGGGGGGGGTCGGGGGGGGTTTGGGGGAGTTTGGGGGGTTTTGGGGGGGATTGAGGGAGTTTGGGGTGGGATTTTGGGGGGTTTAGGGGGGATTTGGGGGGATTTGGGGGGGATTGGGGGGATTTGGGGGGGATTTGGGGGAGTTTGGGGGGGTTTGGGGGGATTTGGGGGGATTTGGGGGGGTTTTTGGGGGGGTTTGGTGTGGGATTTTGGGGGGATTTGGGGGGATTTGGGGGGATTTGGGGGGGGGTCGGGGGAGTTTGGGGGGGCTCGGGGGGGGATTGGGGGGGTTCGGGGGTATTTTGGGGGGGATTGGGGGGGTTAGGGTGGGATTGGGGGAGTTTGGGGTGGGATTGGAGGGGGTTTTGGGGGGTTTTGGGGGATTTTTGGGGGTTTGGGGGTTTTGGGGTGGGATTGGGAGAGGGTTTGGGGGGGGTTGGGGGATTTGGGGGGATTTGGGAGATTTGAGGGAATTTGGGGGGGCTGGGGGGTGGTCCGGGGTGGTTCAGGGGGTTTTTAGGGTGGGTTCAAAGTGCACTTTGGGGTTTTCAGAAGGGTTTGGGGGTTTCTGGGGGCTGGTTTTGGGGCAGTTTGGGATTTTTCGGGCGGGTTTTGGGGTTTTTTCGGGCGGTTTTGGGGTTTTTCGGGCAGGTTTGGGGGTTTCTCGGGCACTTTTGGGGTTTTTCGAGCGGGTTTGGGATTTTTCGGGCGGTTT
>NW_027095384.1:0-20158 GCF_029207755.1 Chamaea fasciata
CGATTTCTTCCAGATGCAAGCTGCCACAAGCAGGAAGCCTGGCTTCCCATGGAGGGCCAAAGGCCTCCTAAAAACTGACATCAGGCACCTGGGCAGATGACTTTACTTACCCCTGGAAACAAGACATCCTTTGTGCCCAACTCCCTCTGCCGGGCAGATGGCCTCGGCCACCTACAATCCCGAACGGAACCGGAGTTCTTCCAGATGCAAGCTGCCACAAGCTGGAAACGTGGCTTCACTTGGGGGGCCAAAGGCCTCCTAAAAACTGACATCAGGCACCTGGGCAGCTGACTTTACTTACCCCTGGAAACAGCCCATCCTTTGTGCCAAACTCCCTCTGCCGGGCACCGGGCCTCGCCCACCTACAATCACGAACGGAACAGGATTTCTTCCAGATGCAAGCTGCCACAAGCTGGAAGACTAGCTTCCCTTGGAGGGCCAAAGGCCTCCTACAAACTGACATCAGGCACCTGGGCTGCTGACTTTACTTACCCCTGGAAACAGGCCATCCTTTGTGCCCAACTCCCTCTGCCGGGCACCAGGCCTCGGCCACCTACAATCCTGAACGGAACAGGATTTCTTCCAGATGCAAGCTGCCACAAACTGGAAGCCTGTCATCCCTTGGAGGGCCAAAGGGCTCCTACAAACTGACATCAGGAACTTGGGCAGCTGACCTTACTAACCACTGGAAACCAGCCATCATATGTGCCCAACTCCCTCTGCCGGGCACCTGGCCTCGGCCACCTACAATCCCGAACGGAACAGGATTTCTTCCAGATGCAAGCTGCCACAAGCAGTAAACCTGGCTTCCCATGGAGGGCCAAAGGCCTCCTACTAACTGACATCAGGCACCTGGGCAGCTGACTTTACTTACCCCTGGAAACAGCCCATCCTTTGTGCCCAACTCCCTCTGCCGGGCACCTGGCCTCGGCCACCTACAATCCCGAACGGAACAGGATTTCTTCCAGATGCAAGCTGCCTTTAACAGGAACACTAGCTTCCCTTGGAGGGCCAAAGGCCTCCTACAAACTGACATCAGACATTTGGGCAGCTGACTTAACTTACCCCTGGAAACAGCCCATCCTTTGTGCCCAACTCCCTCTGCCAAGCACCAGGCCTCGCCCACCTACAATCCCGAACGGAACAGGATTTCTTCCAGATGCAAGCTGCCACAAACTGGAAGCCTGTCATCCCTTGGAGGGCCAAAGGCCTCCTACAAACTGACATCAGGCACCTGGGCAGCTGACTTTACTTACTTCTGGAAACAGCCCATCCGTTGTGCCCAACTCCCTCTGCCGGGCACCTGGCCTCGCCCACCTACAATCCCGAACGGAACAGGATTTCTTCCAGATGCAAGCTGCCACAAACTGGAAGACAAGCTTCCCTTGGAGGGCCAAAGGCCTCCTACAAACTGACATCAGGCACCTGGGCAGCTGACTTTACTTACCCCTGGAAACAGCCCATCCTTTGTGCCCAACTCCCTCTGCCGGGCACCAGGCCTCGGCCACCTACAATCCTGAACGGAACAGGATTTCTTCCAGATGCAAGCTGCCACAAGCAGGAAGCCTGGCTTCCCTTGGAGGGCCAAAGGCCTCCTACAAACTGACATCAGGCACGTGGGCAGCTGACTTTACTTACCCCTCTAAACAGGACATCTTTGTGCCCAACTCCCTCTGCCGGGCACCTGGCCTCGGCCACCTACAATCCCGAACGAAACAGCATTTCTTCCAGATGCATGCTGCCACAAGCTGGAAGACTAGCTTCCCTTGGAGGGCCAAAGGCCTCCTACAAACTGACATCAGGCACCTGGGCAGCTGACTTTACTTATCCCTGGAAAAAGGACATCCTTTGTGCCCAACTCCCTCTGCCGGGCACCTGGCCTCGGCCACCTACAATCCCGAACGGAACCGGAGTTCTTCCAGATGCAAGCTGCCACAAGCTGGAAACGCGGCTTCACTTGGAGGGCCAAAGGCCTCCTACAAACTGACATCAGGCACCTGGGCAGCTGACTTTACTTACCCCTGGAAACAGGCCATCCTTTGTGCCCAACTCCCTCTGCCGGGCACCTGGCCTCGGCCACCTACAATCCCGAACGGAACAGGATTTATTCCAGATGAAAGCTGCCACAAGCTGCAAGACTGGTTTCTCATGGAGGACCAAAGGCCTCCTACAAACTGGCATCAGGCACCTGGGCAGCTGACTTTACTTACCCCTGGAAACAGCCCATCCTTTGTGCCCAACTCCCTCTGCCGGGCACCAGGTCTCGCCCACCTACAATCCCGAACGGAACAGGATTGCTTCCAGATGCAAGCTGCCACAAGCTGGAAGACAAGCTTCCCTTGGAGGGCCAAAGGCCTCCTACAAACTGACATCAGGCACCTGGGCAGCTGACTTTACTTACCCCTGGAAACAGGCCATCCTTTGTGCCCAACTCCCTCTGCCAGGCACCAGGCCTCGGCCACCTGCAATCCCGAACAGATCAGTATTACTTCCCGATGCAAGCTGCCACAAGCTGGAAGCCTGGCTTTCCATGGAGGACCAATAGCCACCTGCAAACTGACATCAGGCACCTGGGCAGCTGACTTTACTTACCCCTGGAAACAGCCCATCCTTTGTGTCCAACTCCCTCATCCGGGCACCCAGCTCCGGCCCCCCTACAATCCCGAACGGAACACGATTTCCTCCTGATGCAAGCTGCCACAAGCAGGAAGCCTGGCTTCCCATGGAGGGCCAAAGGCCTCCTAAAAACTGACATCAGGCACCTGGGCAGATGACTTTACTTACCCCTGGAAACAAGACATTCTTTGTGCCCAACTCCCTCTGCCGGGCAGATGGCCTCGGCCACCTACAATCCCGAACGGAACCGGAGTTCTTCCAGATGCAAGCTGCCAGAAGCTGGAAACGTGGCTTCCCTTTGAGGGCGAAAGGCCTCCTACAAACTGACATCAGGCACCTGGGCTGCTGACTTTACTTACCCCTGGAAACAGGCCATCCTTTGTGCCCAACTCCCTCTGCCGGGCACCTGGCCTCGGCCACCTACAATCCCGAACGGAACAGGATTTCTTCCAGATGCAAGCTGCCTTTAACAGGAAGACTAGCTTCCCTTGGAGGGCCAAAGGCCTCCTACAAACTGACATCAGACATTTGGGCAGCAGACTTAACTTACCCCTGGAAACAGCCCATCCTTTGTGCCCAACTCCCTCTGCCAAGCACCAGGCCTCGCCCACCTACAATCCCGAACAGAATAGGATTTCTTCCAGATGCAAGCTGCCACAAACTGGAAGCCTGTCATCCCTTGGAGGGCCAAAGGCCTCCTACAAACTGACATCAGGCACCTGGGCACCTGACCTTACTTACCCCTAAAAACCAGCCATCATATGTGCCCAACTCCCTCTGCCGGGCACCTGGCCTCGGCCACCTACAATCCCGAACGGAACAGGATTTCTTCCAGATGCAAGCTGCCACAAGCAGTAAACCTGGCTTCCCAAGGAGGGCCAAAGGCCTCCTACAAACTGACATCAGGCACCTGGGCAGCTGACTTTACTTACCCCTCTAAACAAGACATCTTTGTGCCCAACTCCCTCTGCCGGGCACCTGGCCTCGGCCACCTACAATCCCGAACGAAACAGCATTTCTTCCAGATGCATGCTGCCACAAGCTGGAAGACTAGCTTCCCTTGGAGGGCCAAAGGCCTCCTACAAACTGACATCAGGCACCTGGGCAGCTGACTTTACTTATCCCTGGAAAAAGGACATCCTTTGTGCCCAACTCCCTCTGCCGGGCACCTGGCCTCGGCCACCTACAATCCCGAACGGAACCGGAGTTCTTCCACATGCAAGCTGCCACAAGCTGGAAACGCGGCTTCACTTGGAGGGCCAAAGGCCTCCTACAAACTGACATCAGGCACCTGGGCAGCTGACTTTACTTACCCCTGGAAACAGCCCATCCTTTGTGCCCAACTCCCTCTACCGGGCACCTGGCCTCGGCCACCTACAATCCCGAACGGAACAGGATTTCTTCCAGATGCAAGCTGCCTTTAACAGGAAGACTAGCTTCCCTTGGAGGGCCAAAGGCCTCCTACAAACTGACATCAGACATTTGGGCAGCTGACTTAACTTACCCCTGGAAACAGCCCATCCTTTGTGCCCAACTCCCTCTGCCAAGCACCAGGCCTCGCCCACCTACAATCCCGAACGGAACAGGATTTTTTCCAGATGCAAGCTGCCACAAACTGGAAGACAAGCTTCCCTTGGAGGGCCAAAGGCCTCCTACAAACTGACATCAGGCACCTGGGCAGCTGACTTTACTTACCCCTGGAAACAAGACATTCTTTGTGCCCAACTCCCTCTGCCGGGCAGATGGCCTCGGCCACCTACAATCCCGAACGGAACCGGAGTTCTTCCAGATGCAAGCTGCCAGAAGCTGGAAACGTGGCTTCACTTGGGGGGCCAAAGGCCTCCTACAAACTGACATGAGGCACCTGGGCAGCTGACTTTTCTTACCCCTGGAAACAGCCCATCCTTTGTGCCCAACTCCCTCTGCCGGGCACCTGGCCTCGCCCACCTACAATCCCGATCGGAACAGGATTTCTTCCAGATGGAAGCTGCCACAAGCTGGAAGACTAGCTTCCCTTTGAGGGCGAAAGGCCTCCTACAAACTGACATCAGGCACCTGGGCTGCTGACTTTACTTACCCCTGGAAACAGGCCATCCTTTGTGCCCAACTCCCTCTGCCAAGCACCAGGCCTCGCCCACCTACAATCCTGAACGGAACAGGATTTCTTCCAGATGCATGCTGCCACAAACTGGAAGCCTGTCATCCCTTGGAGGGCCAAAGGCCTCCTACAAACTGACATCAGGCACCTGGGCAGCTGACCTTACTTACCCCTGGAAACCAGCCATCATATGTGCCCAACTCCCTCTGCCGGGCACCTGGCCTCGGCCACCTACAATCCCGAACGGAACAGGATTTCTTCCAGATGCAAGCTGCCACAAGCAGTAAACCTGGCTTCCCAAGGAGGGCCAAAGGCCTCCTACAAACTGACATCAGGCACCTGGGCAGCTGACTTTACTTACCCCTGGAAACAGCCCATCCTTTGTGCCCAACTCCCTCTGCCGGGCACCAGGCCTCGGCCACCTACAATCCTGAACGGAACAGGATTTCTTCCAGATGCAAGCTGCCACAAGCAGGAAGCCTGGCTTCCCTTGGAGGGCCAAAGGCCTCCTACAAACTGACATCAGGCACGTGGGCAGCTGACTTTACTTACCCCTCTAAACAGGACATCTCTGTGCCCAACTCCCTCTGCCGGGCACCTGGCCTCGGCCACCTACAATCCCGAACGAAACAGCATTTCTTCCAGATGCATGCTGCCACAAGGTGGAAGACTAGCTTCCCTTGGAGGGCCAAAGGCCTCCTACAAACTGACATCAGGCACCTGGGCAGCTGACTTTACTTATCCCTGGAAAAAGGACATCCTTTGTGCCCAACTCCCTCTACCGGGCACCTGGCCTCGGCCACCTACAATCCCGAACGGAACAGGATTTCTTCCAGATGCAAGCTGCCTTTAACAGGAAGACTAGCTTCCCTTGGAGGGCCAAAGGCCTCCTACAAACTGACATCAGACATTTGGGCAGCTGACTTAACTTACCCCTGGAAACAGCCCATCCTTTGTGCCCAACTCCCTCTGCCAAGCACCAGGCCTCGCCCACCTACAATCCCGAACGGAACAGGATTTTTTCCAGATGCAAGCTGCCACAAACTGGAAGACAAGCTTCCCTTGGAGGGCCAAAGGCCTCCTACAAACTGACATCAGGCACCTGGGCAGCTGACTTTACTTACCCCTGGAAACAAGACATTCTTTGTGCCCAACTCCCTCTGCCGGGCAGATGGCCTCGGCCACCTACAATCCCGAACGGAACCGGAGTTCTTCCAGATGCAAGCTGCCACAAGCTGGAAACGTGGCTTCACTTGGGGGGCCAAAGGCCTCCTACAAACTGACATCAGGCACGTGGGCAGCTGACTTTTCTTACCCCTGGAAACAGCCCATCCTTTGTGCCCAACTCCCTCTGCCGGGCACCTGGCCTCGCCCACCTACAATCCCGAACGGAACAGGATTTCTTCCAGATGGAAGCTGCCACAAGCTGGAAGACTAGCTTCCCTTTGAGGGCCAAAGGCCTCCTACAAACTGACATCAGGCACCTGGGCTGCTGACTTTACTTACCCCTGGAAACAGGCCATCCTTTGTGCCCAACTCCCTCTGCCGGGCACCAGGCCTCGGCCACCTACAATCCTGAACGGAAAGGGATTTCTTCCTGATGCAAGCTGCCACAAACTGGAAGCCTGTCATCCCTTGGAGGGCCAAAGGGCTCCTACAACTGACATCAGGAACCTGGGCAGCGGACCTTACTTACCACTGGAAACCAGCCATCATATGTGCCCAACTCCCTCTGCCGGGCACCTGGCCTCGGCCACCTACAATCCCGAACGGAACAGGATTTCTTCCAGATGCAAGCTGCCACAAGCAGTAAACCTGGCTTCCCATGGAGGGCCAAAGGCCTCCTACTAACTGACATCAGGCACCTGGGCAGCTGACTTTACTTACCCCTGGAAACAGCCCATCCTTTGTGCCCAACTCCCTCTGCCGGGCACCTGGCCTCGGCCACCTACAATCCCGAACGGAACAGGATTTCTTCCAGATGCAAGCTGCCTTTAACAGGAAGACTAGCTTCCCTTGGAGGGCCAAAGGCCTCCTACAAACTGACATCAGACATTTGGGCAGCTGACTTAACTTACCCCTGGAAACAGCCCATCCTTTGTGCCCAACTCCCTCTGCCAAGCACCAGGCCTCGCCCACCTACAATCCTGAACGGAACAGGATTTCTTCCAGATGCAAGCTGCCACAAACTGGAAGACAAGCTTCCCTTGGAGGGCCAAAGGCCTCCTACAAACTGAAATCAGGCACCTTGGCAGCTGACTTTACTTACTTCTGGAAACAGCCCATCCGTTGTGCCCAACTCCCTCTGCCGGGCACCTGGCCTCGCCCACCTACAATCCCGAACGGAACAGGATTTCTTCCAGATGCAAGCTGCCACAAACTGGAAGACAAGCTTCCCTTGGAGGGCCAAAGGCCTCCTACAAACTGACATCAGGCACCTGGGCAGCTGACTTTACTTACCCCTGGAAACAGCCCATCCTTTGTGCCCAACTCCCTCTGCCGGGCACCAGGCCTCGGCCACCTACAATCCTGAACGGAACAGGATTTCTTCCAGATGCAAGCTGCCACAAGCAGGAAGCCTGGCTTCCCTTGGAGGGCCAAAGGCCTCCTACAAACTGACATCAGGCACGTGGGCAGCTGACTTTACTTACCCCTCTAAACAGGACATCTTTGTGCCCAACTCCCTCTGCCGGGCACCTGGCCTCGGCCACCTACAATCCCGAACGAAACAGCATTTCTTCCAGATGCATGCTGCCACAAGCTGGAAGACTAGCTTCCCTTGGAGGGCCAAAGGCCTCCTACAAACTGACATCAGGCACCTGGGCAGCTGACTTTACTTATCCCTGGAAAAAGGACATCCTTTGTGCCCAACTCCCTCTGCCGGGCACCTGGCCTCGGCCACCTACAATCCCGAACGGAACCGGAGTTCTTCCAGATGCAAGCTGCCACAAGCTGGAAACGCGGCTTCACTTGGAGGGCCAAAGGCCTCCTACAAACTGACATCAGGCACCTGGGCAGCTGACTTTACTTACCCCTGGAAACAGGCCATCCTTTGTGCCCAACTCCCTCTGCCGGGCACCTGGCCTCGGCCACCTACAATCCCGAACGGAACAGGATTTCTTCCAGATGAAAGCTGCCACAAGCTGCAAGACTGGTTTCTCATGGAGGACCAAAGGCCTCCTACAAACTGGCATCAGGCACCTGGGCAGCTGACTTTACTTAGCCCTGGAAACAGCCCATCCTTTGTGCCCAACTCCCTCTGCCGGGCACCTGGCCTCGGCCACCTACAATCCCGAACGGAACAGGATTGCTTCCAGATGCAAGCTGCCACAAACTGGAAGACAAGCTTCCCTTGGAGGGCCAAAGGCCTCCTACAAACTGACATCAGGCACCTGGGCAGCTGACTTTACTTACCCCTGGAAACAGGCCATCCTTTGTGCCCAACTCCCTCTGCCGGGCACCAGGCCTCGGCCACCTGCAATCCCGAACAGATCAGTATTACTTCCCGATGCAAGCTGCCACAAGCTGGAAGCCTGGCTTTCCATGGAGGACCAATAGCCACCTGCAAACTGACATCAGGCACCTGGGCAGCTGACTTTACTTACCCCTGGAAACAGCCCATCCTTTGTGTCCAACTCCCTCATCCGGGCACCCAGCTCCGGCCCCCTACAATCCCGAACGGAACACGATTTCCTCCTGATGCAAGCTGCCACAAGCAGGAAGCCTGGCTTCCCATGGAGGGCCAAAGGCCTCCTAAAAACTGACATCAGGCACCTGGGCAGATGACTTTACTTACCCCTGGAAACAAGACATCCTTTGTGCCCAACTCCCTCTGCCGGGCAGATGGCCTCGGCCACCTACAATCCCGAACGGAACCGGAGTTCTTCCAGATGCAAGCTGCCACAAGCTGGAAACGTGGCTTCACTTGGGGGGCCAAAGGCCTCCTACAAACTGACATCAGGCACCTGGGCAACTGACATTTCTTACCCCTGGAAACAGCCCATTCTTTGTGCCCAACTCCCTCTGCCGGGCACCAAGCCTCGCCCACCTACAATCCCGAACGGAACAGGATTTCTTCCAGATGGAAGCTGCCACAAGCTGGAAGACTAGCTTCCCTTGGAGGGCGAAAGGCCTCCTACAAACTGACATCAGGCACCTGGGCAGCTGACTTTACTTACCCCTGGAAACAGGCCATCCTTTGTGCCCAACTCCCTCTGCCGGGCACCAGGCCTCGGCCACCTACAATCCTGAACGGAACAGGATTTCTTCCAGATGCAAGCTGCCACAAACTGGAAGCCTGTCATCCCTTGGAGGGCCAAAGGCCTCCTACAAACTGACATCAGGCACCTGGGCAGCTGACCTTACTTACCCCTGGAAACCAGCCATCATATGTGCCCAACTCCCTCTGCCGGGCAGCTGGCCTTGGCCACCTACAATCCCGAACGGAACAGGATTTCTTCCAGATGCAAGCTGCCACAAGCAGTAAACCTGGCTTCCCAAGGAGGGCCAAAGGCCTCCTACAAACTGACATCAGGCACCTGGGCAGCTGACTTTACTTACCCCTGGAAACAGCCCATCCTTTGTGCCCAACTCCCTCTGCCGGGCACCTGGCCTCGGCCACCTATAATCCCGAACGGAACAGTATTTCTTCCAGATGCAAGCTGCCTTTAACAGGAAGACTAGCTTCCCTTGGAGGGCCAAAGGCCTCCTACAAACTGACATCAGACATTTGGGCAGCTGACTTAACTTACCCCTGGAAACAGCCCATCCTTTGTGCCCAACTCCCTCTGCCAAGCACCAGGCCTCGCCCACCTACAATCCCGAACGGAACAGGATTTCTTCCAGATGCAAGCTGCCACAAACTGGAAGACAAGCTTCCCTTGGAGGGCCAAAGGCCTCCTACAAACTGACATCAGGCACCTGGGCAGCTGACTTTACTTACCCCTGGAAACAGCCCATCCTTTGTGCCCAACTCCCTCTGCCGGGCACCAGGCCTCGCCCACCTACAATCCCGAACGGAACAGGATTTCTTCCAGATGCAAGCTGCCACAAACTGGAAGACAAGCTTCACTTGGAGGGCCAAAGGCCTCCTACAAACTGACATCAGGCACCTGGGCAGCTGACCTTACTTACCCCTGGAAACCAGCCATCATTTGTGCCCAACTTCCTCTGCCGGGCACCTGGCCTCGGCACCTACAATCCCGAACGGAACAGGATTTCTTCCAGATGGAAGCTGCCACAAGCTGGAAGAACTAGCTTCCCTTGGAGGGCCAAAGGTCTCCTACAAACTGACATCAGGCACCTGGGCTGCTGACCTTACTTACCCCTGGAAACCAGCCATCATATGTGCCCAACTCCCTCTGCCGGGCACCTGGCCTCGGCCACCTACAATCCCGAACGGAACAGGATTTCTTCCAGATGCAAGCTGCCACAAGCAGTAAACCTGGCTTCCCATGGAGGGCCAAAGGCCTCCTACAAACTGACATCAGGCACCTGGGCAGCTGACTTTACTTACCCCTGGAAACAGCCCATCCTTTGTGCCCAACTCCCTCTGCCGGGCACCTGGCCTCGGCCACCTACAATCCCGAACGGAACAGGATTTCTTCCAGATGCAAGCTGCCACAAACTGGAAGACAAGCTTCCCTTGGAGGGCCAAAGGCCTCCTACAAACTGACATCAGGCACCTGGGCAGCTGACTTTACTTACCCCTGGAAACAGCCCATCCTTTGTGCCCAACTCCCTCTGCCGGGCACCAGGCCTCGCCCACCTACAATCTCGAACGGAACAGGATTTCTTCCAGATGCAAGCTGCCACAAACTGGAAGACAAGCTTCCCTTGGAGGGCCAAAGGCCTCCTACAAACTGACATCAGGCACCTGGGCAGCTGACTTTACTTACCCCTGGAAACAGCCCATCCTTTGTGCCCAACTCCCTCTACCGGGCACCAGGCCTCGGCCACCTACAATCCTGAACGGAACAGGATTTCTTCCAGATGCAAGCTGCCACAAGCAGGAAGCCTGGCTTCCCATGGAGGGCCAAAGGCCTCCTACAAACTGACATCAGGCACCTGGGCAGCTGACTTTACTTACCCCTGGAAACAGGCCATCCTTTGTGCCTAACTCCCTCAGCTGCGCACCCAGCTCCGGCCACCTACAATCCCGAACGAAACAGGATTTCTTCCCGATGCAAACTGCCTTGAACAGGAAGACAAGCTTCCCATGGAGGGCCAAAGGCCTCCTACAAACTTACATCAGGCACCTGGGCAGCTGACTTTACTTACCCCTGGAAACAGGCCATCCTTTGTGCCCAACTTCCTCTGCCGGGCACCCTGCTCCGGCAACCTACAATCCCGAACGTAACAGGATTTCTTCCAGATGCAAGCTGCCACAAGCAGGAAACCTGGCTTATCTTGGTGGGTCAAAGGCCTCCTACAAACTGACATCAGGCACCTGGGCAGCTGACTTTACTTATCCCTGGAAACAGGCCATCCTTTGTGCCCAACTCCCTCTGCCGGGCACCTGGCCTCGGCCACCTACAATCCCGAACGGAACAGGATTTCTTCCAGATGCAAGCTGCCACAAACTGGAAGACAGGCTTCCCTTGGAGGGCCAAAGGCCTCCTACAAACTGACATCAGGCACCTGGGCAGCTGACTTTACTTACCCCTGGAAACAGGCCATCCTTTGTGCCCAACTCCGTCTGCCGGGCACCAGGCCTCGGCCACCTGCAATCCCGAACAGATCAGTATTACTTCCCGATGCAAGCTGCCACAAGCTGGAAGCCGGGCTTTCCATGCAGGACCAATAGCCACCTGCAAACTGACATCAGGCACCTGGGCAGCTGACTTTACTTACCCCTGGAAACAGCCCATCCTTTGTGTCCAACTCCCTCATCCGGGCACCCAGCTCCGGCCCCCTACAATCCCGAACGGAACACGATTTCTTCCAGATGCAAGCTGCCACAAGCAGGAAGCCTGGCTTCCCATGGAGGGCCAAAGGCCTCCTAAAAACTGACATCAGGCACCTGGGCAGATGACTTTACTTACCCCTGGAAACAAGACATCCTTTGTGCCCAACTCCCTCTGCCGGGCAGATGGCCTCGGCCACCTACAATCCCGAACGGAACCGGAGTTCTTCCAGATGCAAGCTGCCACAAGCTGGAAACGTGGCTTCACTTGGGGGGCCAAAGGCCTCCTACAAACTGACATCAGGCACCTGGGCAGCTGACTTTACTTACCCCTGGAAACAGCCCATCCTTTGTGCCAAACTCCCTCTGCCGGGCACCGGGCCTCGCCCACCTACAATCACGAATGGAACAGGATTTCTTCCAGATGCAAGCTGCCACAAGCTGGAAGACTAGCTTCCCTTGGAGGGCCAAAGGCCTCCTACAAACTGACATCAGGCACCTGGGCTGCTGACTTTACTTACCCCTGGAAACAGGCCATCCTTTGTGCCCAACTCCCTCTGCCGGGCACCAGGCCTCGGCCACCAACAATCCTGAACGGAACAGGATTTCTTCCAGATGCAAGCTGCCACAAACTGGAAGCCTGTCATCCCTTGGAGGGCCAAAGGGCTCCTACAAACTGACATCAGGAACTTGGGCAGCTGACCTTACTAACCACTGGAAACCAGCCATCATATGTGCCCAACTCCCTCTGCCGGGCACCTGGCCTCGGCCACCTACAATCCCGAACGGAACAGGATTTCTTCCAGATGCAAGCTGCCACAAGCAGTAAACCTGGCTTCCCATGGAGGGCCAAAGGCCTCCTACTAACTGACATCAGGCACCTGGGCAGCTGACTTTACTTACCCCTGGAAACAGCCCATCCTTTGTGCCCAACTCCCTCTGCCGGGCACCTGGCCTCGGCCACCTACAATCCCGAACGGAACAGGATTTCTTCCAGATGCAAGCTGCCTTTAACAGGAACACTAGCTTCCCTTGGAGGGCCAAAGGCCTCCTACAAACTGACATCAGACATTTGGGCAGCTGACTTAACTTACCCCTGGAAACAGCCCATCCTTTGTGCCCAACTCCCTCTGCCAAGCACCAGGCCTCGCCCACCTACAATCCCGAACGGAACAGGATTTCTTCCAGATGCAAGCTGCCACAAACTGGAAGACAAGCTTCCCTTGGAGGGCCAAAGGCCTCCTACAAACTGACATCAGGCACCTTGGCAGCTGACTTTACTTACTTCTGGAAACAGCCCATCCGTTGTGCCCAACTCCCTCTGCCGGGCACCTGGCCTCGCCCACCTACAATCCCGAACGGAACAGGATTTCTTCCAGATGCAAGCTGCCACAAACTGGAAGACAAGCTTCCCTTGGAGGGCCAAAGGCCTCCTACAAACTGACATCAGGCACCTGGGCAGCTGACTTTACTTACCCCTGGAAACAGCCCATCCTTTGTGCCCAACTCCCTCTGCCGGGCACCAGGCCTCGGCCACCTACAATCCTGAACGGAACAGGATTTCTTCCAGATGCAAGCTGCCACAAGCAGGAAGCCTGGCTTCCCTTGGAGGGCCAAAGGCCTCCTACAAACTGACATCAGGCACGTGGGCAGCTGACTTTACTTACCCCTCTAAACAGGACATCTTTGTGCCCAACTCCCTCTGCCGGGCACCTGGCCTCGGCCACCTACAATCCCGAACGAAACAGCATTTCTTCCAGATGCATGCTGCCACAAGCTGGAAGACTAGCTTCCCTTGGAGGGCCAAAGGCCTCCTACAAACTGACATCAGGCACCTGGGCAGCTGACTTTACTTATCCCTGGAAAAAGGACATCCTTTGTGCCCAACTCCCTCTGCCGGGCACCTGGCCTCGGCCACCTACAATCCCGAACGGAACCGGAGTTCTTCCAGATGCAAGCTGCCACAAGCTGGAAACGCGGCTTCACTTGGAGGGCCAAAGGCCTCCTACAAACTGACATCAGGCACCTGGGCAGCTGACTTTACTTACCCCTGGAAACAGGCCATCCTTTGTGCCCAACTCCCTCTGCCGGGCACCTGGCCTCGGCCACCTACAATCCCGAACGGAACAGGATTTCTTCCAGATGAAAGCTGCCACAAGCTGCAAGACTGGTTTCTCATGGAGGACCAAAGGCCTCCTACAAACTGGCATCAGGCACCTGGGCAGCTGACTTTACTTACCCCTGGAAACAGCCCATCCTTTGTGCCCAACTCCCTCTGCCGGGCACCAGGTCTCGCCCACCTACAATCCCGAACGGAACAGGATTGCTTCCAGATGCAAGCTGCCACAAGCTGGAAGACAAGCTTCCCTTGGAGGGCCAAAGGCCTCCTACAAACTGACATCAGGCACCTGGGCAGCTGACTTTACTTACCCCTGGAAACAGGCCATCCTTTGTGCCCAACTCCCTCTGCCAGGCACCAGGCCTCGGCCACCTGCAATCCCGAACAGATCAGTATTACTTCCCGATGCAAGCTGCCACAAGCTGGAAGCCTGGCTTTCCATGGAGGACCAATAGCCACCTGCAAACTGACATCAGGCACCTGGGCAGCTGACTTTACTTACCCCTGGAAACAGCCCATCCTTTGTGTCCAACTCCCTCATCCGGGCACCCAGCTCCGGCCCCCTACAATCCCGAACGGAACACGATTTCCTCCTGATGCAAGCTGCCACAAGCAGGAAGCCTGGCTTCCCATGGAGGGCCAAAGGCCTCCTAAAAACTGACATCAGGCACCTGGGCAGATGACTTTACTTACCCCTGGAAACAAGACATTCTTTGTGCCCAACTCCCTCTGCCGGGCAGATGGCCTCGGCCACCTACAATCCCGAACGGAACCGGAGTTCTTCCAGATGCAAGCTGCCAGAAGCTGGAAACGTGGCTTCCCTTTGAGGGCGAAAGGCCTCCTACAAACTGACATCAGGCACCTGGGCTGCTGACTTTACTTACCCCTGGAAACAGGCCATCCTTTGTGCCCAACTCCCT
Organism: Chamaea fasciata; assembly: GCF_029207755.1. NCBI lineage: Eukaryota > Metazoa > Chordata > Aves > Passeriformes > Sylviidae > Chamaea > Chamaea fasciata. The sequence continues at coordinate 14,658 of NW_027095384.1, forward strand.
CTGCCGGGCACCTGGCCTCGGCCACCTACAATCCCGAACGGAACAGGATTTCTTCCAGATGCAAGCTGCCTTTAACAGGAAGACTAGCTTCCCTTGGAGGGCCAAAGGCCTCCTACAAACTGACATCAGACATTTGGGCAGCTGACTTAACTTACCCCTGGAAACAGCCCATCCTTTGTGCCCAACTCCCTCTGCCAAGCACCAGGCCTCGCCCACCTACAATCCCGAACAGAACAGGATTTCTTCCAGATGCAAGCTGCCACAAACTGGAAGCCTGTCATCCCTTGGAGGGCCAAAGGCCTCCTACAAACTGACATCAGGCACCTGGGCAGCTGACCTTACTTACCCCTGGAAACCAGCCATCATATGTGCCCAACTCCCTCTGCCGGGCACCTGGCCTCGGCCACCTACAATCCCGAACGGAACAGGATTTCTTCCAGATGCAAGCTGCCACAAGCAGTAAACCTGGCTTCCCAAGGAGGGCCAAAGGCCTCCTACAAACTGACATCAGGCACGTGGGCAGCTGACATTACTTACCCCTCTAAACAGGACATCTTTGTGCCCCAACTCCCTCTGCCGGGCACCTGGCCTCGGCCACCTACAATCCCGAACGAAACAGCATTTCTTCCAGATGCATGCTGCCACAAGCTGGAAGACTAGCTTCCCTTGGAGGGCCAAAGGCCTCCTACAAACTGACATCAGCACCTGGGCAGCTGACTTTACTTATCCCTGGAAAAAGGACATCCTTTGTGCCCAACTCCCTCTGCCGGGCACCTGGCCTCGGCCACCTACAATCCCGAACGGAACCGGAGTTCTTCCAGATGCAAGCTGCCACAAGCTGGGAAACGCGGCTTCACTTGGAGGGCCAAAGGCCTCCTACAAACTGACATCAGGCACCTGGGCAGCTGACTTTACTTACCCCTGGAAACAGCCCCATCCTTTGTGCCCAACTCCCTCTACCGGGCACCTGGCCTCGGCCACCTACAATCCCGAACGGAACAGGATTTCTTCCAGATGCAAGCTGCCTTTAACAGGAAGACTAGCTTCCCTTGGAGGGCCAAAGGCCTCCTACAAACTGACATCAGACATTTGGGCAGCTGACTTAACTTACCCCTGGAAACAGCCCATCCTTTGTGCCCAACTCCCTCTGCCAAGCACCAGGCCTCGCCCACCTACAATCCCGAACGGAACAGGATTTTTTCCAGATGCAAGCTGCCACAAACTGGAAGACAAGCTTCCCTTGGAGGGCCAAAGGCCTCCTACAAACTGACATCAGGCACCTGGGCAGCTGACTTTACTTACCCTGGAAACAAGACATTCTTTGTGCCCAACTCCCTCTGCCGGGCAGATGGCCTCGGCCACCTACAATCCCGAACGGACCGGAGTTCTTCCAGATGCAAGCTGCCAGAAGCTGGAAACCGTGGCTTCACTTGGGGGGCCAAAAGGCCTCCTACAAACTGACATGAGGCACCTGGGCAGCTGACTTTTCTTACCCCTGGAAACAGCCCATCCTTTGTGCCCACTCCCTCTGCCGGGCACCTGGCCTCGCCCACCTACAATCCCGATCGGAACAGGATTTCTTCCAGATGGAAGCTGCCACAAGCTGGAAGACTAGCTTCCCTTGGAGGGCCAAAGGCCTCCTACAAACTGACATCAGGCACCTGGGCTGCTGACTTTACTTACCCCTGGAAACAGGCCATCCTTTGTGCCCAACTCCCTCTGCCGGGCACCAGGCCTCGGCCACCTACAATCCTGAACGGAACAGGATTTCTTCCAGATGCATGCTGCCACAAACTGGAAAGCCTGTCATCCCTTGGAGGGCCAAAGGCCTCCTACAAACTGACATCAGGCACCTGGGCAGCTGACCTTACTTACCCCTGGAAACCAGCCATCATATGTGCCCAACTCCCTCTGCTGGGCACCTGGCCTCGGCCACCTACAATCCCGAACGGAACAGGATTTCTTCCAGATGCAAGCTGCCACAAGCAGTAAACCTGGCTTCCCAAGGAGGGCCAAAGGCCTCCTACAAACTGACATCAGGCACCTGGGCAGCTGACTTTACTTACCCCTGGAAACAGCCCATCCTTTGTGCCCAACTCCCTCTGCCGGGCACCAGGCCTCGGCCACCTACAATCCTGAACGGAACAGGATTTCTTCCAGATGCAAGCTGCCACAAGCAGGAAGCCTGGCTTCCCTTGGAGGGCCAAAGGCCTCCTACAAACTGACATCAGGCACGTGGGCAGCTGACTTTACTTACCCCTCTAAACAGGACATCTCTGTGCCCAACTCCCCTCTGCGGGCACCTGGCCTCGGCCACCTACAATCCCGAACGAAACAGCATTTCTTCCGGATGCATGCTGCCACAAGGTGGAAGACTAGCTTCCCTTGGAGGGCCAAAGGCCTCCTACAAACTGACATCAGGCACCTGGGCAGCTGACTTTACTTATCCCTGGAAAAAGGACATCCTTTGTGCCCAACTCCCTCTACCGGGCACCTGGCCTCGGCCACCTACAATCCCGAACGGAACAGGATTTCTTCCAGATGCAAGCTGCCTTTAACAGGAAGACTAGCTTCCACTTGGAGGGCCAAAGGCCTCCTACAAACTGACATCAGACATTTGGGCAGCTGACTTAACTTACCCCTGGAAACAGCCCATCCTTGTGCCCAACTCCCTCTGCCAAGCACCAGGCCTCGCCCACCTACAATCCCGAACGGAACAGGATTTTTTCCAGATGCAAGCTGCCACAACTGGAAGACAAGCTTCCCTTGGAGGGCCAAAGGCCTCCTACAAACTGACATCAGGCACCTGGGCAGCTGACTTTACTTACCCCTGGAAACAAGACATTCTTTGTGCCCAACTCCCTCTGCCGGGCAGATGGCCTCGGCCACCTACAATCCCGAACGGAACCGGAGTTCTTCCAGATGCAAGCTGCCAGAAGCTGGAAACGTGGCTTCACTTGGGGGGCCAAAGGCCTCCTACAAACTGACATCAGGCACCTGGGCAGCTGACTTTTCTTACCCCTGGAAACAGCCCATCCTTTGTGCCCAACTCCCTCTGCCGGGCACCTGGCCTCGCCCACCTACAATCCCGAACGGAACAGGATTTCTTCCAGATGGAAGCTGCCACAAGCTGGAAGACTAGCTTCCCTTTGAGGGCGAAAGGCCTCCTACAAACTGACATCAGGCACCTGGGCAGCTGACCTTACTTACCCCTGGAAACCAGCCATCATATGTGCCCAACTCCCTCTGCCGGGCACCTGGCCTCGGCCACCTACAATCCCGAACGGAACAGGATTTCTTCCAGATGCAAGCTGCCACAAGCAGTAAACCTGGCTTCCCAAGGAGGGCCAAAGGCCTCCTACAAACTGACATCAGGCACCTGGGCAGCTGACTTTACTTACCCCTGGAAACAGCCATCCTTTGTGCCCAACTCCTCTGCCGGGCACCTGGCCTCGGCCACCTACAATCCCCGAACGGAACAGGATTTCTTCCAGATGCAAGCTGCCTTTAACAGGAAGACTAGCTTCCCTTGGAGGGCCAAAGGCCTCCTACAAACTGACATCAGACATTTGGGCAGCTGACTTAACTTACCCCTGGAAACAGCCCCATCCTTTGTGCCCAACTCCCTCTGCCAAGCACCAGGCCTCGCCCACCTACAATCCCGAACGGAACAGGATTTCTTCCAGATGCAAGCTGCCACAAACTGGAAGACAAGCTTCCCTTGGAGGGCCAAAGGCCTCCTACAAACTGACATCAGGCACCTGGGCAGCTGACTTTACTTACCCCTGGAAACAGCCCATCCTTTGTGCCCAACTCCCTCTGCCGGGCACCAGGCCTCGGCCACCTACAATCCTGAACGGAACAGGATTTCTTCCAGATGCAAGCTGCCACAAGCAGGAAGCCTGGCTTCCCTTGGAGGGCCAAAGGCCTCCTACAAACTGACATCAGGCACGTGGGCAGCTGACTTTACTTACCCCTCTAAACAGGACATCTCTGTGCCCAACTCCTCTGCCGGGCACCTGGCCTCGGCCACCTACAATCCCGAACGAAACAGCATTTCTTCCAGATGCATGCTGCCACAAGGTGGAAGACTAGCTTCCCTTGGAGGGCCAAAGGCCTCCTACAAACTGACATCAGGCACCTGGGCAGCTGACTTACTTATCCCTGGAAAAAGGACATCCTTTGTGCCCAACTCCCTCTACCGGGCACCTGGCCTCGGCCACCTACAATCCCGAACGGAACAGGATTTCTTCCAGATGCAAGCTGCCTTTAACAGGAAGACTAGCTTCCCTTGGAGGGCCAAAGGCCTTCCTACAAACTGACATCAGACATTTGGCAGCTGACTTAACTTACCCCTGGAAACAGCCCATCCTTTGTGCCCAACTCCCTCTGCCAAGCACCAGGCCTCGCCCACCTACAATCCCGAACGGAACAGGATTTTTTCCAGATGCAAGCTGCCACAAACTGAAGACAAGCTTCCCTTGGAGGGCCAAAGGCCTCCTACAAACTGACATCAGGCACCTGGGCAGCTGACTTTACTTACCCCTGGAAACAAGACATTCTTTGTGCCCAACTCCCTCTGCGGGCAGATGGCCTCGGCCACCTACAATCCCGAACGGAACCGGAGTTCTTCAGATGCAAGCTGCCAGAAGCTGGAAACGTGGCTTCACTTGGGGGGCCAAAGGCCTCCTACAAACTGACATCAGGCACTGGGCAGCTGACTTTTCTTACCCCTGGAAACAGCCCATCCTTTGTGCCCAACTCCCTCTGCCGGGCACCTGGCCTCGCCCACCTACAATCCCGAACGGAACAGGATTTCTTCCAGATGGAAGCTGCCACAAGCTGGAAGACTAGCTTCCCTTTGAGGGCGAAAGGCCTCCTACAAACTGACATCAGGCACCTGGGCTGCTGACTTTACTTACCCCTGGAAACAGGCCATCCTTTGTGCCCAACTCCCTCTGCCGGGCACCAGGCCTCGGCCACCTACAATCCTGAACGGGAACAGGATTTCTTCCAGATGCATGCTGCCACAAACTGGAAGCCTGTCATCCCTTGGAGGGCCAAAGGCCTCCTACAAACTGACATCAGGCACCTGGGCAGCCTGACCTTACTTACCCCTGGAAACCAGCGCATCATATGTGCCCAACTCCCTCTGCGGGCACCTGGGCCTCGGCCACCTACAATCCCGAACGGAACAGGATTTCTTCCAGATGCAAGCTGCCACAAGCAGTAAACCTGGCTTCCCAAGGAGGGCTAAGGCCTCCTACAAAACTGACATCAGGCACCTGGGCAGCTGACTTTACTTACCCCCTGGAAACAGCCCATCCTTTGTGCCCAACTCCCCTCTGCCGGGCACCTGGCCTCGGCCACCTACAATCCCGACGGAACAGGATTTCTTCCAGATGCAAGCTGCCTTTAACAGGAAGACTAGCTTCCCTTGGAGGGCCAAAGGCCCTCCTACAAACTGACATCAGACATTTGGGCAGCTGACTTAACTTACC
>NW_027095385.1:0-20115 GCF_029207755.1 Chamaea fasciata
ACCCCGGAGTGGGGTTTGGGGTCAGGGAAAACCCCGGAGTGGGGTTCGGGGTCAGGGAAAACCCCGGAGTGGGGTTTGGGGTCAGGGAAAACCCCGCAGTGGGGTTCGGGGTCAGGGAAAACCCCGCAGTGGGCTTTGGGGTCAGGGAAAACCCCGCAGTGGGGTTCGGGGTCAGGGAAAACCCCGCAGTGGGCTTTGGGGTCAGGGAAAACCCTGCAGTGGGGTTTGGGGTCAGGGAAAACCCCGGAGTGGGGTTTGGGGTCAGGGAAAACCCGGGAGTGGGGTTCGGGGTCAGGGAAAACCCCGGAGTGGGGTTTGGGGTCAGGGAAAACCCCGGAGTGGGGTTTGGGGTCAGGGAAAACCGGGGAGTGGGGTTTGGGGTCAGGGAAAACCAGGGAGTGGGGTTTGGGGTCAGGGAAAACCCGGGAGTGGGGTTTGGGGTGAGGGAAAACCCCGGAGTGGGGTTTGGGGTCAGGGAAAACCCGGGAGTGGGGTTTGGGGTCAGGGAAAACCCGGGAGTGGGGTTTGGGGTGAGGGAAAACCCCGGAGTGGGGTTTGGGGTCAGGGAAAACCCGGGAGTGGGGTTTGGGGTCAGGGAAAACCGGGGAGTGGGGTTTGGGGTCAGGGAAAACCAGGGAGTGGGGTTTGGGGTCAGGGAAAACCCGGGAGTGGGGTTTGGGGTGAGGGAAAACCCGGGAGTGGGGTTTGGGGTCAGGGAAAACCCCGGAGTGGGGTTCGGGGTCAGGGAAAACCCCGCAGTGGGGTTTGGGGTCAGGGAAAACCCCGCAGTGGGGTTTGGGGAGCCCGAGACCTTCCTGCCCCTCGAGTGCCTCGAGGTGGGGCCGTGAAGAGAAGCTGCAGGGGGGGGCGGGCTGGGTGCCCAATTTTGTGGGTCTGACCCCAATTTTGTGGGTCTGACCCCATTTTTGTGGGTTTAACCCCCAATTTTGTGGTTTTGGCCCCATTTTTGTGGGTCTGACCCCATTTTTGTGTGTTTAACCCCAATTTTGTGTGTCTGACCCCATTTTTGTGTGTTTGACCCCATTTTTGTGTGTTTAACCCCAATTTTGTGTGTCTGACCCCAATTTTGGGGGTTTTGACCCCATTTTTGTGTGTCTGACCCCAATTTTGTGTGTTTAACCCCCAATTTTGTGATTTGAGGTTCGACCCACGGACGAGAAGCTGCGGGGGGCGGTTTGGGTGCCCGATTTTATGTTTCTAACCCAAATTCTGGGTTTCTAACCCTCAATTTTGGGATTTAACCCCCAATTTTGCGTTTCTATCCCCCATTTTTGTGTTCCTAACCCCCAGTTTTGGGATTTACCCCTAGTTTTGGGTTTCTAACTCCCAGTTTTGGGTTTCTAACCCCCAATTTTGTGTTTCTATCCACCAGTTTTGTGTTCCTGACCCCCAATTTTGGGATTTCAGGTTAAACCCACGGACGAGAAGCTGCGTGGGAAACTCGAGCGCCCATTTTTGGATTTCTAACCCCCCCACTTTTGGGTTTTTAACCCCTGAAACTTGGGATTTAACCCCCCGAAACACTGAGTTAACCCCAACTGAAGGTTTCTAACCCCCGCGTTTGTGATTTCACGTCAAACCCGCGGGCCAGAAGCTGCGAGGGGCAGTTTGGACGCCCGATTTTGCGTCTCCGACCAAATTTTGCGTCTCCGACCCAAATTTTGCGTTTCCGACCCAAATTCCGGGTTCCTAACCCCCCCCAATTCTGCGGTTTCAGGTGAAGCCCACGGACGAGAAGCTGCGGGAGCTGCGCGGGGCCAAGCTGGTGATCGACGTGATCCGCTACGAGCCGCCGCACATCAAGAAGGCGCTGCAGTTCGCCTGCGGGAACGCGCTGGTCTGCGACAACGTGGAGGACGCGCGCAGGATCGCCTTCGGGGGCCACCAGAGGCACAAGGTGACCCCAAAAACGGGCTGGGGACACCCCAAAACAGCCCCAGAGCCTTCGGGGGCCACCAGAGGCACAAGGTGACCCCAAAAACGGGCTGGGGACACCCCAAAACAGCCCCCAGAGCCTTCGGGGGCCACCAGAGACACAAGGTGACCCCAAAAACGGGCTGGGGACACCCCAAAACAGCCCCCAGAGCCTTCGGGGGCCACCAGAGGGACAAGGTGACCCCAAAAACGGGCTGGGGATGCCCCAAAACAGCCCCAGAGCCTTCGGGGGCCACCAGAGGGACAAGGTGACCCCAAAAACGGGCTGGGGATGCCCCAAAACAGCCCCCAGAGCCTTCGGGGGCCACCAGAGGCACAAGGTGACCCTAAAAACAGCCCCAGAGCCTTCGGGGGCCACCAGAGGGACAAGGTGACCCCAAAAACGGGCTGGGGACACCCCAAAACAGCCCCAGAGCCTTCGGGGGGCCACCAGAGGGACAAGGTGACCCCAAAAACGGGCTGGGGACACCCCAAAACAGCCCCAGAGCCTTCGGGGGCCACCAGAGGGACAAGGTGACCCCGAAACCCCGTGTCCCCGCAGACGGTGGCCCTGGACGGGACGCTGTTCGTGTCCCCAATGTCCCCAATGATGTCCCCGATTGTCACCCCCGCAGACGGTGGCCCTGGACGGGACGCTGTTCGTGTCCCCAATGTCCCCAATGTCCCCAGTGTCCCCGATTGTCACCCCGCAGACGGTGGCCCTGGACGGGACGCTGTTCGTGTCCCCAATGTCCCCAATGATGTCCCCGATTGTCACCCCGCAGACGGTGGCCCTGGACGGGACGCTGTTCGTGTCCCCAATGTCCCCAATGTCCCCAATGTCCCCAATGTCCCCGATGTCCCCGATTGTCACCCCGCAGACGGTGGCCCTGGACGGGACGCTGTTCCAGAAGTCGGGCGTGATCTCGGGCGGCGCCAGCGACCTCAAGGCCAAGGCGCGGCGCTGGGACGAGAAGGCCGTGGACAAGCTCAAGGAGAAGAAGGAACGGCTCACCGAGGAGCTCAAGGTGGGACCCCGGAACTGACCCTAAAAACCCAAAAAATGACCCCAAAACCGGCCAAAAACCCAAAACTGACCCCAATGACCCAAAACTGACCCTAAAACCCAAAACTGACCCCAAAAACCCAAAAAATGACCCCAAAACCAGCCCAAAAACCTAAAACTGACCCTAAAACCCAAAACTGACCGTAAAACCGGCCCAAAAACCCCAAACTGACCCCAAAAACCCAAAACTGACCCTAAAACCCAAAACTGACCCCAAAACCCGCTCAAAAACCCAAAACTGACCCTAAAACCCCAAAACTGGCCCCAAAAACCCAAAACTGACCCTAAAACCCAAAACTGACCCTAAAAACCCAAAACTGACCCCAAAACTGACCCGAAAAACCCCAAACTGGCCCCAAAACTGACCCTAAAACCCCAAAACTGACCCCAAAAACCCAAAACTGACCCTAAAAACCCCAAATTGGCCCCAAAACTGACCCTAAAACCCCAAACTGGCCCCAAAACTGGCCCCAAAAACCCAAAACTGACCCCAAAAACCCAAAACTGACCCCAAAACCGGCCCAAAAACCCAAAACTGACCCTAAAACCCAAAACTGACCCCAAAAACCCAAAAAATGACCCCAAAACCAGCCCAAAAACCTAAAACTGACCCTAAAACCCAAAACTGACCGTAAAACCGGCCCAAAAACCCCAAACTGACCCCAAAAACCCAAAACTGACCCTAAAACCCAAAACTGACCCCAAAACCCGCTCAAAAACCCAAAACTGACCCTAAAACCCCAAAACTGGCCCCAAAAACCCAAAACTGACCCTAAAACCCAAAACTGACCCTAAAAACCCAAAACTGACCCCAAAACTGACCCGAAAAACCCCAAACTGGCCCCAAAACTGACCCTAAAACCCCAAAACTGACCCCAAAAACCCAAAACTGACCCTAAAAACCCCAAATTGGCCCCAAAACTGACCCTAAAACCCCAAACTGGCCCCAAAACTGGCCCCAAAAACCCAAAACTGACCCCAAAAACCCAAAACTGACCCCAAAACCGGCCCAAAAACCCAAAACTGACCCTAAAACCCAAAACTGACCCCAAAACCGGCCCAAAAACCCAAAACTGACCCCAAAAACCCAAAACTGACCCCAAAACCCAAAACTGACCCCAAAACCAGCCCAAAAACCCAAAACTGACCCTAAAACCCAAAACTGACCTAAAACTGGCCCGAAAAACCCAAAACTGACCCCAAAACCGGCCCAAAAACCCAAAACTGACCCTAAAACCCAAAACTGACCCCAAAACCCAAAACTGACCCCAAAACCAGCCCAAAAACCCAAAACTGACCCTAAAACCCAAAACTGACCTAAAACTGGCCCGAAAAACCCAAAACTGACCCCAAAACCGGCCCAAAAACCCAAAACTGACCCTAAAACCCAAAACTGACCTAAAACTGGCCCTAAAAACCCAAAACTGGCCCCAAAAACCCCAAACTGGCCCCAAAAACCCAAAACTGACCCTAAAAACCCAAAACTGGCCCCAAAACCGGCCCCAAAAACCCAAAACTGACCCTAAAAACCCAAAACTGACCCTAAAAACCCAAAACTGGCCCCAAAACCCAAAACTGGCCCCAAAACCGGCCCCAAAAACCCAAAACTGCCCCAAAAACCCAAAACTGACCCTAAAAACCCAAAACTGACCCCAAAAACCCAAAACTGGCCCCAAAACCCCCAAAACTGACCCCAAAACCCAAAACTGACCCTAAAACTGGCCCCAAAAACCCAAAACTGGCCCCAAAAACCGAAAACTGACCCCAAAACCCAAAGCTGACCCCAAAACCGGCCCCCAAAAACCCCAAACTGGCCCCAAAATCCCAAATTGGCCCCAAACCCCCCAACCCGCCCCCCCGACGGCCCCGAAAGCCCCGAAGTGCCCCCGGGTGACGCCGAGCCGGAATCCCGTTTGCCCGGTGCAGGAGCAGACGACGCCAGGCTGCTCCCCGCCCCCATCCCCTCCGGATTCCCCGTTTTTGGTCGTTTCTTCCCATTTTTTCCCCATTTCTTTCCCTTCCCCCACCCCAAATTCCCGTTTTTCCCCTTTTTTCCTATTTTTCCCCCAAAATTCCCATTTTCCCCCATTTCCTTCCCTTTTCCCCCCAAAATTCCCATTTCTTTTCTGGTTTTTTTTCCCCCAAATTCCCATGTTTCCCCTTTTTTCCTATTTTTTCCCAAAATTCCCATTTCCCCCCCATTTTTTTTCCTTTCCCCCCCAAAATTCCCTTTTTTTTTCCTATTTTTTCCCCAAAATTCCCATTTTTTCTGTTTTTTCTTTCCCCAAATTCCCATTTTCCCCTTTTTTTCCTATTTCCCCCCCAAAATTCCCTTTTTCTTTCTATTTTTTCCCCCAAATTCCCACTTTTCCCCTTTTTCCCCTTTTTTCCCCCAAAATTCCCATTTCCCCCCATTTCCTTCCCTTCCCCCCCCCAAAATTCCCATTTTTTTTCTATTTTCCCCCCAAATTCCCATTTTCCCCTTTTTTCCTATTTTTTCCCCCAAATTCCCATTTTTTTCTGTTTTTTCCCCCCAAAATCCCCATTTCCCCCAATTTCCTTCCCTTCTCCCCCCCCAAAATTCCCATTTTTTTCTATTTTCCCCCCAAATTCCTATTTTTCCCCTTTTTTCCTATTTTCCCCCCAAAATTCCTTTTTTCTTTCTATTTTTCCCCCAAATTCCCACTTTTCCCCTTTTTTTTTCCTATTTTTCCCCCAAAATCCCCATTTCCCCCAATTTCCTTCCCTTCTCCCCCCCAAAATTCCCATTTTTCCCTATTTTTTCCCCCAAATTCCTATTTTTCCCCTTTTTTCCTATTTTTCCCCTTTTTTCCTATTTTTTCCCCCAAATTCCCATTTTTTTCTGTTTTTCCCCCCAAAATCCCCATTTCCCCCATTTCCTTCCCTTCCCCCCCCAAAATTCCCATTTTTTTCTATTTTCCCCCCAAATTCCCGTTTTTCCCCTTTTTTCCTATTTTCCCCCCAAATTCCCCTTTTTCCCTATTTCCCCCCAAATCCCATCCCCCATTTCTCCCCCCATCCCCCGGAATTCCCGGTTTTCCCTATTTTCCCCCCAAATCCCATCCCCCGGAATTCCCGGTTTTCCCTATTCCCCCCCAAATCCCATCCCCCGGAATTCCCCGTTTTCCCTATTTCCCCCCAAATCCCATCCCCCGGAATTCCCGGTTTTCCCTATTTCCCCCCAAATCCCATCCCCCGGAATTCCCGGTTTTCCCTATTTCCCCCCAAATCCCATCCCCCGGAATTCCCGGTTTTCCCTATTTCCCCCCCAAATCCCATCCCCCGGAATTCCCGGTTTTCCCTATTTCCCCCCCAATCCCATCCCCCGGAATTCCCGGTTTTCCCTATTTTCCCCCCAAATCCCATCCCCCGGAATTCCCGGTTTTCCGCGGCCTTTTCCCGAGTTCCCGCCTTTCCCGCCCCATCCCGCAGGAGCAGATGAAGGCCAAGCGGAAGGAGGCCGAGCTGCGGCAGGTGCAGTCCCAGGCCCACGGGCTCCAGATGCGCCTCAAATACTCCCAGAGCGACCTGGAGCAGACCAAGACCCGGCACCTGGCACTGAACCTGCAGGTGGGTTGGGATTTTGGGGCAAAATCCCGCGATTTTGGGCAAAAAAATCAGGATTTGGGAAAAAAACAGCAACTTTGGGGGAAAAAATCTGAATTTTGGTGGAAATTCCCCCGTTAAATGTTCTCAAAGTGACCCGGAGTGATCCAAGATTCAGCACCTGCCCTCAACCTGCAGGTGGGTTGGGATTTTGGGGCAAAATCCCGCGATTTTGGGCAAAAAAATCAGGATTTTGGGCAAAAAATATCAACTTTGAGGGAAAAACCTGGCATTTTAGGGGAAAAAATCAGAATTTTGGTGGAAATTTCCCCGTTAAATATTCCAAGGTTTAGCACCTGGCACTGAACCTGCAGGTGGGACGCGGCTTTGGGGCAAAATCCCGCGATTTTGGGCAAAAAGAGTGATTTTTGGGGGGAAAAATTGGCTTTTTGGGAAAAAAATCTGGATTTTGGTGGAAATTCCCCCGTTAAATGTTCTCAAAGTGACCTGGAGTGATCCAAGATTCAGCACCTGCCCTCAACCTGCAGGTGGGTTGGGATTTTGGGGCAAAATCCTGCGATTTTTGGCAAAAATAGTGATTTTTGGGAGAGAATAATCTGATTTTTGGGGAAAAATCTCTGGATTTTGGTGGGAATTCCCCCATGAAATGTTCCCAAAGTGACCTGGAGTGATCCAAGATTCAGCACCTGCCCTCAACCTGCAGGTGGGTTGGGATTTTGGGGCAAAATCCCGCGATTTTGGGCAAAAATAGTGATTTTTGGGAGAGAATAATCTGATTTTTGGGGAAAAAATCTGGATTTTGGTGGAGATTCCCCTGTTAAATGTTCCCAAAGTGACCTGGAGTTTGGTTCAGGCTCAGGGATCAGATTTTGGGATCCAGGGGTGGAATTTTGGGGTTGAAAGAGCAGATTTTGGGGTTCACTGAAGGATTTTCCCTGTGAATTTTGTGGGTTTTGATCCAAATTTTTCTCATTTTCCCGACAAAAATCCAACCTGGAGAATGAATTGGCCAATTTTGGGGTTCAAAAATCAGATTTTGGGGTTGAAAAATCAAATTTTGGGATCCAGAGAGCAGAATTTGGGGTTCAGGGAGGAATTTTGGGGTTCAAAAATCCGATTTTAGGATCCAGGGAGGAATTTTGGGATTCAAAAATCCGATTTTGGGATCCAGGGAGGAATTTTGGGATTCAAAAATCCGATTTTGGGGTCCAGGGAGGAATTTTGGGGTTCAAAAATCCAATTTTGGGGTCCAGGGAGGAATTTTGGGGTTCAAAAATCCGATTTTGGGGTCCAGGGCTGGATTTTGATCCCATTTTTTCCCGTTTTCCCAGGAAAAATCCAAACTGGAGAGTGAGCTGGCCAATTTTGGGCCTCGGATCAACGACATCAAACGGATCATCCAGGGCAGGGAGAGGGAGATGAAGGACCTGAAGGAGAAAATGAACCAGGTTTGGGGGGAGTTGGGGGATTTTGGGGAAGAAAACGGGGTTTGGGGGAGAGATTCCCCCAAATTTGGGAAAAATCCTGGATTGTAAAAAAAATTCCATCAATTTTGGGAAAAATTCCCCCAAATTTGGGAAAAAATCCCCCAATTTGGGAAAAATTCCCCCAATTTGGGAAAAATTCCCCCAAATTCGGGGAAAATTCCCCCAATTTTGGGAAAAATTCCCCCAATTTGGGAAAAATTCCCCCAATTTGGGAAAAATTCCCCAAATTCGGGAAAAATTCCCCCAATTTTGGGAAAAATTTCCCCAAATTTGGGAAAAAGTCCTTGGTTTTAAATAGAATTCTCTGGTTTTGGGGAGAAATTCCCCCAATTTTTGGGAAGGAGAAGATGACTCAGATTTTGGGGGGAAATTTGGGGATTTTGGGAAAAATTCCCGGATTTTGGGGGGGGAATTTTCTCATTTTCCGGAAAAAAAATCCTGGGATTGGGGAGAAATTTCCCAGGTTTGAGGAGAATTCCAGGGATTTAGGGAAAACAATCCCGTGGTTTTGGGGGGAAATCCCCAGTGTTTTGGGGAAGAGAAAATTACTCAGATCTGGGGGAATTTGGGGAATTTTGGGGGAATTTGGGGATTTTGGGGGAATTTGGGAATTTTGGGGGAAAATTTTGGGGGATTTGGGGGGAATTTGGGGGGAATTTTGAGGATTTTTGGGTTCTGATTTTGCCCCCCAGGTGGAGGAGGAGGTTTTTGAGGAATTCTGCCGGGAAATCGGGGATTTGGGGAATTTGAGGGGGAATTTTGGGGGGAATTTTGGTGGATTTGGTGGATTTTTGGGATTTTGGTGGATTTTTTGGGGAATTTTGGGGATTTTGGGGGGATTTTGGTGGATTTTTTGGGGAATTTTGGGGGATTTTGGTGGATGTTTGGGGGGAATTTTGGTGGATTTTGGTGGATTTTGGTGGATTTTTTGGGGGAATTTTGGTGGATTTTTTTGGGGGAATTTTGGTGGATTTTTGGGGGGAATTTTGGTGGATTTTTTGGGGAATTTTGGTGGATTTTGGTGGATGTTTTGGGGAATTTTGGTGGATTTTGGTGGATTTTTTTTGGGAATTTTGGTGGATTTTTTGGTGGATTTTTGGGGGGGAATTTTGGTGGATTTTTTGGTGGAATTTTGGTGGATTTTTTGGTGGAATTTTGGTGGATTTTTTGGGGAATTTTGGTGGATTTTGGTGGATGTTTTTGGGAATATTTGGAACGTTAAGGATTTTGGGGTGCTGCCTCTGCCCCCCAGGTGGAGGACGAGGTGTTTGAGGAGTTCTGCCGGGAAATCGGGGTCAGGAACATCCGGGAGTTCGAGGAGGAGAAGGTGAAGAGGCAGAACGAGATCGCCAAGAAAAGGTCAGGACACCCCAAAACCCCCCCAGGGACCCCAAAAATCCCCTCAGGGACCCCAAAACACCCCCAGGGACCCCAAAAACACCCCCAGGGACCCCAAAAACACCCCCAGGGACCCCAAAAATCCCCTCAGGGACCCCAAAAATCTCCTCAGGGACCCCAAAACATCCCCAGGGACCCCAAAAACCCCCCCAGGGACCCCAAAACCCCCCCAGGGACCCCAAAACCCCCCAGGGACCCCAAAAACACCCCCAGGGACCCCAAAACCCCCCAGGGACCCCAAAACCCCCCAGGGACCCCAAAAACACCCCCAGGGACCCCAAAAACACCCCCAGGGACCCCAAAAACCCCCCCAGGGACCCCAAAACCCCCCAGGGACCCCAAAAACACCCCCAGGGACCCCAAAAATCCCCTCAGGGACCCCAAAACCCCTCAGGGACCCCAAAAAACCTCCTCAGGGACCCCCAAACCCCCCCGGGGACCCCCAAGGACCCCCCAGAGACCCCAAAAACCTCCTCAAGGAGCCTCTAAACCCCCCAGGGACCCCAAAAACCCCTCAAAACCCCCCCAGGGACCCCCAAACCCTTCAGGGACCCCCAAAAAACCCCTCAAGGACCCCCCCAACCCCCCCAGAGACCCCCAAACCCTTCAGGGACCCCCCAAAAAACTCCTCAAGAAGCTCCTAAACCCCTCAGGGACCCCAAAAACCCCCCCAGGGACCCCCCAGGGACCCCCAAACCCTTCAGGGACCCCCAAAAAAAACCCCTCAAGGAGCTCCTAAACCCCTCAGAGACCCCAAAAAATTCCTCAAGGAGCCTCTAAACCCCCCAGGGATCCCCCCAAACCCCCCCAGGGACCCCCAAACCCCCCCCAGGGACCCCCAAAACCCCCCAGGGACCCCCAAACCCCCCCCAGGGACCCCCAACCCCCCCCCAGGGACCCCCAAACCCCCCCAGGGACCCCCAAAACCCCCCAGGGACCCCCAAACCCCCCCCAGGGACCCCCAACCCCCCCCCAGGGACCCCCAAACCCCCCCAGGGACCCCCAAAACCCCCCAGGGACCCCCAAACCCCCCCCAGGGACCCCCAAACCCCCCCAGGGACCCCCAAAACCCCCCAGGGACCCCCAAACCCCCCCCAGGGACCCCCAAACCCCCCTCAGGGTCCCCCCAGAGACCCCCAAACCCTTCAGGGACCCCAAAAACCTCCTCAAGGACCCCCCAGGGACCCCCAAACCCCCCCAGGGACCCCCAAAGCCCCCCCAGGGACCCCCCAAACCCCCCCCAGGGACCCCCAAACCCCCCCAGGGACCCCCAAACCCCCCCCAGGGACCCCCAAACCCCCCTCAGGGTCCCCCCAGAGACCCCCAAACCCTTCAGGGACCCCAAAAACCTCCTCAAGGACCCCCCAGGGACCCCCAAACCCCCCCAGGGACCCCCAAACCCCCCCAGGGACCCCCAAAGCCCCCCCAGGGACCCCCCAAACCCCCCCAGGGACCCCCAAAGCCCCCCCAGCCCCCCCCCGACCCCTCCGGGCCCCCCCAGGCTGGAGTTCGAGAACCAGAAGACGCGCTTGGGGATCCAGCTGGACTTCGAGAGGAACCAGCTGAGGGAGGACCAGGAGAAGGTGCTGATGTGGGAGCAGGGCGTGCGCAAGGACGAGGCCGAGATCGAGAAGCTCAAAAAGGTTTGGGGGGATTTTTGGGGGTTTTTTGGGTTTATTTTGGGTGTTTTGCCCCCAGGAGGAGCAGAGGCCCACAGAGATCATTGGCTGGGGTGGATTTTTGGCTGTTTTTGGCTGATTTTGGGTGGATTTTTGGCTGATTTTGGCTGATTTTGGGTGGATTTTTGGCTGATTTTGGCTGATTTTGGCTGTTTTTCCCCCAGGAGGAGCAGAGGCACATGGAGATGATTGGCTGGGGTGGATTTTGGCTGATTTTGGCTGTTTTTGGGTGGTTTTGGCTGATTTTGGCTGATTTTGGCTGTTTTTGGCTGGTTTTGGCTGATTTTGGCTGTTTTTCCCCCAGGAGGAGCAGAGGCCCATGAAGATCATTGGCTGGGGTGGATTTTGGCTGATTTTGGGTGGATTTTGGCTGATTTTGGCTGATTTTGGCTGGTTTTGGCTGTTTTTGGCTGATTTTGGCTGATTTTGGCTGGATTTTTGGGTGTTTTTGACTGTTTTTGGCTGATTTTGGCTGTTTTTCCTCCAGGAGGAGCAGAGGCCCTCGGAGATGATTGGCTGGGGTGGATTTTGGCTGATTTGGGGTGGATTTTTGGGTGGTTTTGGCTGATTTTGGCTGATTTGGGGTGGATTTTTGGGTGGTTTTGGCTGATTTTGGCTGTTTTTCCCCCAGGAGGAGCAGAGGCACATGAAGATCATCGACGAGACCATGGCGCAGCTGCAGGACCTCAAGAACCAGCACCTGGCCAAGAAGTCGGAGGTGAACGACAAAAACCACGAGATGGACGAGATCCGCAAGAAGCTGGGCGGGGCCAACAAGTGAGGGCGGGGCTGAGGGGCGGGGCCGATGAGTGAGGGTGGGGCCAGTGAGGGGCGGGGTCACGGGGCAGGGCCATTGATGGCAGGGCCAAGGGGCGGGGCCACGTGTGGGCAGGGCCAAAGGGGGTGGGGCTAAAGGGTGTGACCCCGTGACCTTGTCCCCATGGCTGTGTCCCCAATGTCCCCAGTGTCCCCAGACCGTGTTCCCATACCCATGTCTCCATGACCGTGTCCCCATCGCCCTGACCCCATGGTTGTCCCCAATGTCCCCATGGCCTTGTCCCCATAACCATGTCCCTGTAACCGTGTCCCCGTGCCGTGTCCCCATGGCGTGTCCCCATGGCTGTCCTCAGTGTCCCCATGCTGTGCCCCCATGCCATGTCCCCATAACCGTGGCCTTCTGCCGTGTCCCCGTGCTGTGTCCCTATGGCTGTCCCCATTGTCCCCACGCCCATGTCCTCATGGCCGTGTCACCATGCTGTGTCCCCATAACCATGTCCCCATCCCAGTGTCCCCATGTCCTGTCTCCATTCCATGTCCCTATGACCACGTCCCCATCCCAATGTCCCCATGCCCTGTCCCCATCCCGATGTCCCCATCCCGATGTCCCCATGCCCTGTCCCCATCCCGATGTCCCCATTCTGTGTCCCCATGCCGTGTCCCCATTCCCTGTTCCCATCCCGATGTCCCCATCCCGATGTCCCCAGGCCGTGTCCCCATGCCCTGTCCCCATCCCGATGTCCCCATGCCGTGTCCCCATTCCGTGTCCCCATCCCGATGTCCCCATCCCGATGTCCCCATCCCGATGTCCCCATGCCGTGTCCCCATGCCCTGTCCCCATCCCGATGTCCCCATCCCGATGTCCCCATCCCGATGTCCTCATCCCAATGTCCCCATTCCGTGTCCCCATGCCCTGTCCCCATCCCGATGTCCCCATCCCGATGTCCCCATCCCGATGTCCCCATCCCGATGTCCCCATGCCCTGTCCCCATGCCGTGTCCCCATCCCGATGTCCCCATCTCGATGTCCCCATGCCCTGTCCCCATCCCGATGTCCCCATCCCGATGTCCCCATGCCGTGTCCCCATCCCGATGTCCCCATCCCGATGTCCCCATCCCGATGTCCCCATCCCGATGTCCCCATTCTGTGTCCCCATCCCGATGTCCCCATCCCGATGTCCCCATTCCGTGTCCCCATGCCCTGTCCCCATCCCGATGTCCCCATGCCGTGTCCCCATGCCGTGTCCCCATTCTGTGTCCCCATGCCGTGTCCCCATGCCGTGTCCCCATTCTGTGTCCCCATGCCGTGTCCCCATCCCGATGTCCCCATGCCCTGTCCCCAGGCCCTGTCCCCATCCCGATGTCCCCATCCCGATGTCCCCATGCTGTGTCCCCATGCCCTGTCCCCATTCTGTGTCCCCATCCCGATGTCCCCATCCCGATGTCCCCAGGCCGTGTCCCCATTCCGTGTCCCCATCCCGATGTCCCCATGCTGTGTCCCCATGCCCTGTCCCCATTCCGTGTCCCCATCCCGATGTCCCCATGCCGTGTCCCCATGCCGTGTCCCCATTCTGTGTCCCCATGCCGTGTCCCCATCCCAATGTCCCCATCCCGATGTCCCCATCCCGATGTCCCCATGCCCTGTCCCCATGCCCTGCCCCCTAGCTGATGTCCCCGTGGCCGTCCCGTGGCTGTCCCGCAGGGAGATGACGCACCTGCAGAAGGAGGTGACGGCCATCGAGACGAAGCTGGAGCAGAAGCGCAGCGACCGCCACAACCTCCTGCAGGCCTGCAAGATGCAGGACATCCGCCTGCCGCTGGCGCGCGGCTCCATGGACGACATCAGCCAGGAGGAGGTGGGGATGTCACCCCTGGGTCACCATGGGTCACCCTGGGTCACCCGTGTCACCCTGGGTCACCATGGGTCACCATGGGTCACCATGGGTCACCCTGTGTCATCCCTGTGTCACCCTGTGTCACCCTGGGTCACCCCTGTGTCACCCCGTGTCACCCTGGGTCACCATGGGTCACCCTGGGTCACCATGGGTCACCCTGTGTCATCCCTGGGTCACCCTGTGTCACCCTGGGTCACCCCTGTGTCACCCCGTGTCACCCTGGGTCACCCTGGGTCACCCTGTGTCACCCCTGTGTCACCCTGTGTCACCCTGTGTCACCCTGGGTCACCCCGTGTCACCCTGGGTCACCCCTGGGTCACCCTGTGTCACCCTGTGTCACCCTGTGTCACCCCTGGGTCACCCCGTGTCACCCTGGGTCACCCCGTGTCACCCTGGGTCACCCCTGGGTCACCCTGTGTCACCCTGTGTCACCCTGTGTCACCCTGGGTCACCCCTGGGTCACCCTGTGTCACCCTGTGTCACCCTGTGTCACCCCTGGGTCACCCTGTGTCACCCTGGGTCACCCGTGTCACCCTGGGTCACCCCTGGGTCACCCTGGGTCACCATGGGTCACCCTGTGTCATCCCTGGGTCACCCTGTGTCACCCTGGGTCACCCCGTGTCACCCTGTGTCACCCCTGGGTCACCCCGTGTCACCCCGTGTCACCCTGTGTCACCCTGTGTCACCCTGTGTCACCCTGTGTCACCCCGTGTCACCCCTGGGTCACCCCGTGTCACCCCTGGGTCACCCTGTGTCACCCTGGGTCACCCCGTGTCACCCTGGGTCACCCTGTGTCACCCTGGGTCACCCCGTGTCACCCCTGGGTCACCCTGGGTCACCCCTGTGTCACCCCTGGGTCACCCCGTGTCACCCTGTGTCATCCCGTGTCACCCCGTGTCACCCCGTGGCCCCGGTGCCCCCTGACCCCCGCCCTGTCCCCTGTGTCCCCTCAGGGCGGTGGCACGGGCGAGGAGCCCGGGGGCAGCTCCCAGCGCAGCTCCAGCCTCTACGCCCGCGAGGCGCTGATCGAGATCGACTACAGCGACCTGCCCGAGGAGCTCAAGGTGAGACGGGCCGGCGCACCTGGGCACGCGCCTGGGCACACACCTGGGCACACACCTGGGCACACACCTGGGCACACACCTGGGCACACACCTGGGCACTCGCCTGGGCACACACCTGGGCACACACCTGGGCACTCGCCTGGGCACACACCTGGGCACACACCTGGGCACACACCTGGGCACACACCTGGGCACTCGCCTGGGCACACACCTGGGCACACACCTGGGCACATGCCTGGGCACACACCTGGGCACTCACCTGGGCACACACCTGGGCACACACCTGGGCACACACCTGGGCACACACCTGGGCACTCACCTGGGCACTCACCTGGGCACACACCTGGGCACACACCTGGGCACTCACCTGGGCACTCACCTGGGCACACACCTGGGCACACACCTGGGCACACACCTGGGCACTCACCTGGGCACACACCTGGGCACACACCCGGGCACTCACCTGGGCACCTGGGCACACACCTGGGCACTCACCTGGGCACTCACCTGGGCACATGCCTGGGCACACACCTGGGCACACACCTGGGCACACGCCTGGGCACACGCCTGGGCACGCACCTGGGCACTCACCTGGGCACACACCTGGGCACACACCTGGGCACACACCTGGGCACTCGCCTGGGCACACACCTGGGCACACACCTGGGCACACACCTGGGCACACACCTGGGCACTCGCCTGGGCACACACCTGGGCACACGCCTGGGCACGCGCCTGGGCACTCGCCTGGGCACACACCTGGGCACACACCTGGGCACACACCTGGGCACACACCTGGGCACGCGCCTGGGCACACACCTGGGCACACACCTGGGCACACACCTGGGCACACACCTGGGCACACACCTGGGCACTCACCTGGGCACACGCCTGGGCACACCCTGTGCACCTGGGCACACACCTGGACACGCCTTGTGCACCTGGACACACACCTGGACATGCCCCAACACACCTGGGCACACACCTGGGCACACCCCAGCGTACCTGGACACGTCCCCAGCACACCTGGACACACCTGGGACACCTGGACACACCCGGCACACCTGGACACACCCGGCACACCTGGACACACCTGACACACCTGGACACGCCTCAGCACACCTGGACACACACCTGGACACCCGGACACACCTGGCCACCCTCATCTCACCCTGGCCACGCCCTGCCATCGGCCCCGCCCACTCTGCCCCTCCCACGTTCTGGCCCCTCCCACTGCCCGTGTCCCCCATTTCCTGCCGGCCCCTCCCATGTCCCCTGTCCCTGGGCTGTCCCTGTGGGGCCCCACCCGTGGGCGTGTCCCCTCCATGTCCCCGTGTCCCCTCACATCCCACATCCCGTGTCCCCTCCGTGTCCCCGTGTCCCCTCATGTCCTGTGTCTGTCCCCTCACATCCCCATGTCCCCTCATATCCCCGTGTTCCGTGTCCTGTGTCCCCATGGTGTCCCCACGTGTCCCCTGATGTCCCCGTGTGTCCCCACGTGTCCCCACGTGTCCCCGTGTGTCCCCAGGACGCGCAGGCGGAGGAGGAGATCCGGCAGGAGATGTCGGCGCTGCAGCAGCGGCTGACGGAGCAGCAGAGCGTCCTGCAGCGCATCGCCGCGCCCAACATGAAGGCCATGGAGAAACTGGAGAGCGTCAGGGACAAGTTCCAGGAGACCTCCGACGGTGGGACACCACGGGGACACCGCGGGGACGTGGGGGGACACCCTGGGGACACCCTGGGGACACGCGGGTGTCCAGGCCGGACCCCTCCCCTCCCTGTGCCCCCCCCACGGTGGGGACCCCAAAAACCCCGGGGGGGGACGGGCGGGTGTTCCCTCGGCCGGCCCTGATGTCCCCGGTGTCCCCTGGGTGTCTGTGACGTCCCCGTGGCTGTCCCCGACGGCCCCGGATGTGTCCCCAGAGTTCGAGGCCACCTGCGAGTGCGCCGAGAGGGCCGAGCCGGCGTGTCCTGACCCCTGACCCCGGTGTCCCCCTGATGTCCCCGTGGCTGTCCCCTGGGTGTCCCCGATGTCCCCATGGCTGTCCCCTGCTGTCCCCTGGGTGTCCCCGATGTCCCCGTGGCTGTCCCCTGTCCCCTGGGTGTCCCTGATGTCCCCGTGGCTGTCCCCTGCTGTCCCCTGGGTGTCCCTGATGTCCCCGTGGCTGTCCCCTGGGTGTCCCCAATGTCCCCTGCTGTCCCCTGGGTGTCCCCGATGTCCCGTGGCTGTCCCCTGTCCCCTGGGTGTCCCCGATGTCCCGTGGCTGTCCCCTGTCCCCTGGGTGTCCCCGATGTCCCCGTGGCTGTCCCCTGGGTGTCCCCGATGTCCCCGTGGCTGTCCCCTGCTGTCCCCTGGGTGTCCCCGATGTCCCCGTGGCTGTCCCCTGTCCCCTGGGTGTCCCCGATGTCCCCTGCTGTCCCCTGGGTGTCCCCGATGTCCCGTGGCTGTCCCCTGGGTGTCCCCGATGTCCCCGTGGCTGTCCCCTGCTGTCCCCTGGGCGTCTGCCGCGTCCCCGACGTCCCCGCTGGTGTCCCCAGAGTTCGAGGCGGCGCGCAAGCGCGCCAAGAAGGCCAAGCAGGCGTTTGAGCAGATGAAGAAGGAACGCTTCGACCGCTTCAACTCCTGCTTCGAGGCCGTGGCCACCAACATCGACGAGATCTACAAAGCGCTCAGCCGCAACAGCAGCGCGCAGGTACGGCACACCTGGGCAGGTACGGCACACCTGGGCAGGTACGGCACACCTGGGCACGTACGGCACACCTGGGCACGTACGGCACACCTGGGCACGTACGGCACACCTGGGCAGGTAATGACACACCTAGATAGGTATGGCACACACCTGGGCACGTACGGCACACCTGGGCAGGTACGGCACACCTGGGCACGTACGGCACACCTGGGCAGGTAATGACACACCTAGATAGGTATGGCACACACCTGGGCACGTACGGCACACCTGGGCACGTACGGCACACCTGGGCACGTACGGCACACACCTGGGCACGTACGGCACACCTGGGCAGGTACGGCACACCTGGGTGAGTGACACACCTGTATAGGGTCACACACACCTGTGCGGGGTCACACACACCTGTGCGGGGTCACACACACCTGTATGGGGGTCACACACACCTGTGTAGGGTCACACACCTGTGCGGGGTCACACACCTGTATGGGGTCACACACCTGTGTAGGGTCACACACACCTGTGTAGGGTCACACACCTGTGCGGGGTCACACACACCTGTGCAGGGTCACACACACCTGTGCGGGGTCACACACACCTGTATGGGGTCACACACCTGTATGGGGTCACACACCTGTGCAGGGTCACACACCTGTATGGGGTCACACACACCTGTGCGGGGTCACACACACCTGTGTGGGGTCACACACCTGTGCGGGGTCACACACACCTGTGCAGGGTCACACACACCTGTGCGGGGTCACACACACCTGTATGGGGTCACACACCTGTATGGGGTCACACACCTGTGCAGGGTCACACACCTGTATGGGGTCACACACACCTGTGCGGGGTCACACACACCTGTGTAGGGTCACACACCTGTGTAGGGTCACACACCTGTATGGGGTCACACACCTGTGTGGGGCTGGCATTCCTGAGCTCCGAGAACCCTGAGGAGCCCCCCTTGTGTCCCCAGTGTCACCTGTGTGTCCCCAATGTCACCTGTGTGTCCCCTGTGTGTCACCTGTGTCCCCCGTGTGTCACCTGTGTCCCCCGTGTCCCCGCAGGCGTTCCTGGGCCCCGAGAACCCCGAGGAGCCGTACCTGGACGGGATCAATTACAATTGCGTCGCCCCCGGGAAACGTTTCCGCCCCATGGACAACCTGTCCGGCGGCGAGAAAACCGTGGCCGCGCTCGCCCTGCTCTTCGCCATCCACAGGTGGGACCCAGAAAACACCTGAGGGGACCCAGAAACACCTGGGGGGACCCTAAAACACCTGGGGGGACCCAAAAACACCTGGGGGGACCCAAAAAACACCTGGGGGGACCCAGAACACCTGGGGGACCCTAAAACACCTGGGGGACCCAAAAAAACACCTGGGGGACCCAAAAACACCTGGGGGACCCAAAAATCACCTGGGGGAAACAAAAAATATCACAGGGACCCAAAAAACACCTGGGGGACCAAAAATCACCTGGGGGGACCCAAAAACACCTGGGGGGACCCCAAAAACACCTGGGGGGAAACAAAAAACATCACAGGGACCCAAAAAACACCTGGGGGGACCCCAAAAACACCTGGGGGACCCAAAAAACACCTGGGGGGACCCAAAAAAACACCTGGGGGACCCTAAAACACCTGGGGGACCCAAAAACACCTGGGGGAAACAAAAAACATCACAGGGACCCAAAAAACACCTGGGGGGACCCCAAAAACACCTGGGGGACCCAAAAACACCTGGGGGACCCAAAAACACCTGGGGGACCCAAAAAAACACCTGGGGGACCCAAAAACACCTGGGGGACCCCAAAAAACACCTGGGGGGACCCAAAAATACCTGGGGGACCCCAAAAAACACCTGGGGGGACCCAAAAAACACAACAGGGACCCCAAAATCCCCTAAGGGACCCTAAAACCCCACAGGGACCCCAAGAAAACCCCAAAATCCCCAGGGGAAATCCCCAAAAAACTCAAAATCCCCCCCAAAACTCTAAAAACCTAAAAAAAACCCCAAATCCTAAAACCCCCCATGGGAAATCCCAAAAAAAAACCCCAAAAAATCCCAAAATCCCAAAAAAACCCCCAAAAATCCCCAATAAAACTCCCCAAGTCCCCCCAAAAACTCTAAAAACCTCAAAAAACCCCCAAAATCCAAAACCCCCCATGGGAAATCAGAAAAAAAACCCCCAAAAACCCCAAAAACCCCTCAAAATCTCAAAAAACCCCCCAAAATCCTAAACCCTCCCATGGGAAATCCCCAAAATTCCAAAAAAAATCCCAAAATCCCCCAAAAAACCCCCAAAAAATCCCAAAATCCCCAGAAAAACCCCAAAAATCCCCAATAAAACTCCCCAAATCCCCCCAAAAATCCCCCCAAAAACCCTCAAAAAAACCCCAAAATCCAAAACCCCCCATGGGAAATCCCAAAAAATCCCAAAAAAACCTAAAAAATCCCCCCAAAAAAGCCCAAAAACCTCAAAAAAACCCCCCCAAAACCTTCAAAACATCCCCCAAAATCTCAAAACCCCCCATGGGA
>NW_027095386.1:0-19754 GCF_029207755.1 Chamaea fasciata
GGGTCCCCTTCTGTCCCCTCAGTGTCCCCCCGTGTCCCTCGGGCCCTCCTGTCCCCCCCATGTCCCTCCTGTCCCCCGCAGTGTCCCCTGTCCTCACCACTGTCCCCTCAGTGTCCCCCCAAGCCCCTCTGTCCCCTCCTGTCCCCCCCATGTCCCTCCTGTCCCCCCCAGTGTCCCCTGTCCTCACCAGTGTCCCCTCAATGTCCCCCCAAGCCCCTCTGTCCCCTCCTGTCCCCCCCAGTGTCCCATCTCTGTCCCTTCTGTCCCCTCCTGTCCCTTCTTGTCCCCCCAGTGTCCCCCAGTGTCCCCCGGCCCAGCCTCACTCTCCCCTCCCAATTGTGGGCGTGTCTCCTTGACGCTCCTCCCCTTTGTGGGCGCGTCCCAGGGCAGGCGATGGGCGTGACCGCCCTGGTCACGCCCCCCGGCTGTCTCCATGGCAGCTGCGGCTCTGGCCGCGGCCGCGGCCGCTGATTGGCTGAGCCGTGGCGCGCGCGGCGCCGGGGGCGGGGCCAGGAGGGGCGGGAGAGGGACCGAGGGGAACTGGGAGGAAATTGGGGGAAACTGGGGGGAAACTGGGGGGAAACTGGGGGGATCTATGGGGGAAACTGGGGAGAAACTGGGGGGAAAGTTGGGGGGAACTGGGGGGGATCTATGGGGGGAACTGGGGGGATCTAGGGGGGAAATTGGGGGGAAAGTAAGGGGAGACCGGGGGATCTATGGGGGGAAACTGGGGGAACCCTACAGAGGGAACTGGGCGAGAACGGGGGGCTCCCTATAGGGGGAACTGGGGGGCACGTGGGCGATCCTATGGAGGGAACTGGGGGGACCTAGAGGAACAAGTGGGGGTGACCGGTGGGGACCTATAGAGGGAACTGGGGGGACCTATAGAGGGACGTGGCCCCACACCTGCGGCGCACCTGCGGCAGCACCCATGGACGTGCACCCATTAAATCCCATGCAAACACCTCTGGGTGTCCCTGAAGCAGCACCTCTGGGTGCCCCTCTAGAGGAACCTGTGGCTGTTCCTGTGGAGGGACCTATGGCGGGACCCAGGGATGTACCTGGGGGTCACCTGTGGAGCCATAGGGGCACCTGTGCAGGTACCTATAGCGGCACCTATGGCCGCAGTCACACCTGTGCAGGTGTTGGTACCTACACCTATAGCGGTGCCTATGGCCCGGCTCTGTAGGTGAGGCTGTACCTGTATTGATATTGACAGCGGTAGGTGGCACCTATGGGTGCTGCCCACACCCGGTACCTATAGGTGTACCTGTACCAGCACCTGTGGCCATACCTGTCCCCACACCTGAGTCCAGGCCACACCTGTGCCTGTGTCTGTACCTGCCCCCGTATCAGATACGCGCCCCCACACGTGTCCGGCCCTCTAGGTGGTACCTGCCACCTCACCTGTACCTGTCCCCAGAGCTGTTACTGTCCCCTCACCCGTCCCTGTCACCTGTGCCACCTGTCCCTGACCCTTCTCCCTGCCCTTTCTCTCACCTGTCCCTTCTCCCGTTCTCTCGTCCCTCTCACTGTCCCAGTCTCTTCTCTCACCTGTCTCTGTCCCCCCTCAACTGTCCCCTCCCTTACCTGTCCCTGTCCCCTCACCTGTCCCTCTCCCCTGTCCCTGTTCCCTCACCTGTCCCTGTCCCTGTCCGTGTCCCCTCACCTGTCCCCTGTCCCCTGACCTGTCCGTGTCCCCTCTCAACTGTCCGTGTCCCCTCACCTGTCCCCTGTCCCCTGTCCCCTGTCCGTGTCCCCTCACCTGTCCCCTGTCCCCTCACCTGTCCCTTTCCCCTCTCACCTGTCCCCGCCCCCCCCCCCTTTTTCCCGCGCTCTCTCTCGCGCGCTCCGCTGGAGACAGCGGCCGCCGCGCGCTCTAATTGGTCGCTGCCCCGGCCGCCCCGTCCAATCAGCGCGCGGCGCGGCGGCGCGCGGGCCCGGGGGGCGGGGCCGCCGCCACCGGCGGGGAAAAGGGGAGGGGGAAGGGGGGGAGCCCCCCCTCGGTCAGAGGTCAAAGGTCACGGGGTGACACCCCCCCCCCCTCCCCGGCCCCTCCTTTGCCGGGATTTTGGGGGGTCCCGGGGGTCGCGGGGGTCGCGGGCGGGGACTGGCGGCGGCGGCGGCGCCTGGTTGGCCCCTTCCCGCTGTTACCGGGGCGGCGGCGGCCGAAGCTTCGCCTGGAAACGGGGGGGGGGGGGCGGCGGCTGAGTGGCTGCGGCGACCCCGGGACCGCCCCGGGACCCCCCCGGGACCCCCCCGGGACCCCCCCGGCTCTGGGATGGGGGGGGGTGGGAAAACCCCGCGTGGGGGGCGGGGAGGGCAGGCGGGACCCCCTCCCCACGTGGAGCCCGGAGCACCCCCGGAATTGGGGGGGGGGGGTGTCAGAACTTTAGGGGGGGGGTCGTTATTTTGGGGCGGGGGTGGAAGTTTTGGGGTGTGTCAGAATTTGGGGGGGGTCGCAATTTGGGGGAGTCGCGGTCAGAATTTTGGGGGGGGTCGTCCCGATCTTAGTGGCGGGGTGGCGATTTCAGGAGTTCGGTCAGAATTTTGGGGGGGTCGCACTCGTAGCTGGGGGGGGGGGCTCAATTGAGGGGCGGGGTCGCACTTTAGGAAAGGGGGGGGGTCCCAATTTGGGCAGGGAATTTTGGGGGTGTCCCAAATTTTTGGGTGGGGGGCGCCTCGATTTTTTTTTGAGGGGGGATCTCCCAATTTTCGCACGGTGGCTGGGGGGGGGTTATCACAATTTGGGGAGGGGGGATCCCCCCCTTATCGCCCCCCACCTTATCGCCCCCCCCCCCCCCCGGCGGGGCCGCACAAGCCCGAACTTGTCCGGGGCGGGGCGGGGCGGTGACGTCACACGCGGGCGGTGACGTCACGCGTGGGCGTGTCCAGACCGAGCCGGTGCCGCCGGTGTCGAACGCGCCCGTCCCGACCGGTTCATGCGGCTGCCGTGAGTGGGGGGTCCCGGGCCGGGGGAAGGGGGGGGTCCCGTGGGAACGGGGGACACGCGGACAGGGGGAGGGGGCGGCGGAGATCCCCCCCTCCCCCCCCCCCCGGGAATGGGGGAACGCGGGGGTCGCGGAGCCCCGAGCGGAGGAGACGCGGGGAGGGAACGCGGAGCGGCACCGGGAGGGAGCGGCGGCGGGGACGGCGACACGGGGGGGGGACACGCGGGGGGGGCGGCCAGCGGCTGGAGGAGGGTGAGGAGGGGGCGCGGAGCCCGAGGTTCGGGGGGCTCGGGGAGCGCGCGCGGCGCGGGACGGCGACACGCGTGGGGGACAGGCGGGGACAGCCGGGCGGGGGTCGCGGAGCCTCGGGGACAAGGGGGATGCCCGAAATTGGGGAGGGGGGCGTCAGGAGAGAGCGCGGGACAGGACGGGGGGGCGGGGGGGGGGGGACACCCACGCGGGACAGGGAGGGGACACAACGCCGGACGCGCCGAGGGGACCCCCGGGGTTGGGGGGGGGGGGGTGGAGGGGGGGGGGAGGACACGCGCGGGGGTCGCAGCCCCTCGTGGGTGGGGGACAGGCACGCGGGGACGCGGCGCGGCACGGGACAGGTGTGGGGAGGGGACGGCCACGCGGGAGCGCGCGCGGGGGACACGCGGGAGCGCGCGGCGGTGACAGGGACACCGCACATGGCCGCGGGGCGGGCGGAGCGCGGACCCTCCGGGGAAGGGGGGGCCGAGCCCCTGGAGGGGGGTCCGCGCTGAGCCCCCCCGCGCTCGGGCAGGGCTGGGGACGTTGGCGGACAGGCGGGCGGCGACACTCGGGGGTCCCCACGCGTGGCCGGGGGTCGCTGCCCGGTTTGTTTACAAACACCGCCCGCTCCCACCGCGCCCCCTGGCGGCCGCTCGGCGCCATTTTTTTTGGGGGGGGGGGCGGAGGAGCGGGAGGTGTGGACCCCCCCCCAAAAAAATAAAACCCCCCGAGGGCGCGGACCCCACCCCAGGATTGGAACCCACGCGTGTCCCCCCCCTCCCCACAGAGCCCCCCGGGAGCGATGGCCAGACCGCTGCGGGAAGGGACCCTCGGGGAGCCCCCAGCCCCCCTCCCCTCGCACCCCGCCTGCGGGGGGGGCGGGGGGGGGCCGCCCACCCACGGGCCCCCCCCCACACGTGGGGCCGCCCCCTCCACGCGCCTGAGCTGCGGAGAGCGCGGGGACCCCCCCGGGACCCCCCCCAATTTCGGCTCCTATGCTTGGGGACCCCACGGTGAGTCCTGGGCTGGGGGATTCGGGGGGGGGGGGATCGTCACTTTTGGGGGGTCCCCAAACCCCCCCCCCCCGAGCCGTTCCATGGGAAGACCCCTCCCCACACCTTTTGGGGGGGCGTGGCTCACCCTGACCCCACCCTATATTTTGGGGGGCGTGGCCCGGCCTAACCCACCCCCCCTCCCCCCCGCCCCTTTACCGCCCTCCAGGTGATTTCCGCCCCACGGAGGAGGCGGAACACGAGGGGACCCCCCAAATTGAGGGGGGGGCTGTCCCCAACGGGCACCTGCCCGGGCCCCCCCCCGCGGCCCCCCCCGGCCCCGAGCAGATTTTGGGGGCGCGGTTGAGGCTCCTGGGAGACGCCTTCCAGCACAGCTACGAGCGCCAGGTGAGGGGGACCCCCGACATTTGGGGAGGGGGTACCCCAAAATTCGCGTGGGAACCGAGGATGTTGGGGAGGGGGCGCCCAAAAAATTCCCCCCCCCCTCCGGCTCTTTTGTGGTGTTGCTCCTGGTGGCATCTGCTCCCTACTGGGGTTATCCCAAAATTTTTTTGGGGGTGGGGGGGGGGCTCCCAAAATTGACAGGAAAGCCCCAAAATTGGGTGGGAACACCCCAAAATTAGCCGGGACACACCCCCCGGGACAACTTTTTTTGGGGCATTTCCCCCCAAAATTCTTCTTTTTCCTCATCTCAGCACAATCCCTCCAACTCCTCCTCCCCGGGGCTGGATTTGGGAGGGGCTGGGATTTGGGGTAACACCCCAAAATTTAGAGGAGACGCCCTAAAATTCAGCAGGGACGCCCAAAATTGGGGGGGGGAGGGGGACACACACAGCCCTTGAGGCTTTTTTTTGGGGGTTCACGCCCCAAAACTCTGGTTTTGGAGTTTGGAAAAAGCTGGAATTTGAGGGGAAACCCCCCGAAATTCAGCGAAAACTCCCCAAAAATCTGGAGGAGACCCCAAAAAATTTAGTGAGGACGCCCCAAAATCTGGCAGGACACCACTTTTTTGGGCGGGATACCCCCCCCCCCCCTAAAAATTCCTCCTCTTCCCCATCGCAGCTCCACCCCTCCAGCTCCTGCTCCCAGGGCAGGGATTTTGGGACGGGGGGGAGAAGGGAAACCCGCCGAAAATTTCGGGGCAAGAGCCAAAAATTCACTCGGGACAACCCCAAAACGGGGCGGGAGGGACCCCACTTTTTTGGGGGGGGTGGGATACACCCCAAAATTCTTTTTCCCGCCCATCCCAGCTCTCGCTGCCGGGGCTGGATTGTGGAGGGGGGTGGGGGGGAGGTGCTGGAATTGGGGGCTCGCGCTAATGAGCGGCGTTAATTACCCGCGTTAATTGAAAGCTCGTTCGGCAGCGGCGCGGCCGGGGGCTCTTCTGGGCGCCGCTCTTCCGCTGGGTGGCGCCCTGGCTGGGGGCGGCGCCCGCAGCGCCCCTGGCGGCCAGAGGGGGGAACTGAGCCCGGCGACACCTGGAGAACACCTGGAGAACACCTGGATCACACCTGGAGAACACCTGGGAAAGGCCGCGGGACGCTCGCAGGGACAGCGGGGGGGGGTCGGGGGGGGAGACCCCAACCTCAAAGCGGGGACAAAGCACAACCCCCCCCCTCAATTCGGGTTGGTCGCGTCCATCTCTTCCCCTCCCCCCGTCCCGTTTTTATTTATTTGTGTAATTTATTTATTGGGGGGGGAGGGGAAGATTTGGGGGGGGGATCCCCCCCCCCCAAAAAATGTGGCAGGAAGGGGGAACTCCCCAATTTCCCCCCTCCCCCCTCCCCCAAAAAAAAAGGGTCTGTAAATGCTGTAAATTGGGGAGGGGGAGTGTAAATTTTGGGGTTTTTTTTTTGGGGGGGGGAGAGAATGAGGGGGAGACCCCCCCAAAAATGGTGCTGGGGGTGGTGGGGGGAGGTCAGGACCACCCCCCAAATTTCCCCCCCTCCCCAGGGGTGTGTATATGTTGTACATGGGCTGTAAATGGGGTGAATTTGGGGCGGGGGGTGTTTTTTTTGGGGGGGTGGGGGGGGCTGTATATGATCCATGGGGGAGGGGGGATTTGGGGGACCCCCCCGGATGGTGCTGGGTCCACGTGACCCCCCCGCGGGGCTGTACATGCTGTATATGGGCTGTACATTGTACATAGGGTGTACATAGGGCGGCTGTACATTTTTTTGGGGGGGGGGGGAGGGGTTTCTGTACATTTTTGGGGTCTGTACATGAATTTGGGAGGTTCTGTACATTTTTTTGGGGGGGTGGGGGGCGCTGTACAGGAATTTTGGGGAGGGGGTCCCACAGGGTCGGTGCCATTTTTGTACTTTTGTTTGCAATAAAAATGGATTTATGAGAGGAGGGGTTTGGGGGGGTCGAGAGGATTTTGGGGTGGGGTCTGTGGGATTTTGGGGAGTGTAAGATTTGGGGGGGGGTCGAGAGGATTTTGGGGGGGTCTGTGGGATTTTGGGGAGTGTAAGATTTGGGGGGGGGTCAAGAGGATTTTGGGGGGGTCTGTGGGATTTTGGGGTGGTGTCTGTGGGATTTTGGGGGGGGTCTGTAGGATTTTGGGGGGGTCTGTGGGATTTTGGGGGGAGTCTGTAGGATTTTGGGGGGGTCTGTAGGATTTTGGGGTGGGGTCTGTAGGATTTTGGGGGGGTCTGTAGGATTTTGGGGGGAGTCTGTAGGATTTTGGGGGGGTCTGTGGGATTTTGGGGGGAGTCTGTAGGATTTTGGGGGGGTCTGTGGGATTTTGGGGTGGGGTCTGTAGGATTTTGGGGGGGTCTGTAGGATTTTGGGGGGAGTCTGTAGGATTTTGGGGAGTCTAGGATTTTGGGGGGGTCTGTGGGATTTTGGGGTGGGGTCTGTAGGATTTTGGGGGGAGTCTGTGGGATTTTGGGGAGTGTAAGATTTGGGGGGGGTCTGTGAGTTTTTTTGGGGGGTTTAGGGGGATCTTTGGGGTTCGGAGGGCTCTAGAGGATTTGGGGGGATTTGTGGGGTTTGGGGGCTCTGTAGCAGTTTGGGATTTTTGGGGAGGGGTCTGCGGGATTTGGGAATCCCCAGATTTTGGGGTTCACCCCCTTATGGGGTCTCAGCATCCCGTGTCCCCCCCCTCCTCCCCAATTCCAACCCCCCCAAAATCAGCCACGGTTTTCTAAGAAAAACCTTTATTCACCCCAAACCCCCTCCCCTACAACCCTGGGGAGGGGGGGGGGGGGTTAGGACCCCTCCCCAAACTCCCTCCACGATTCGGGGTGTCCCTGGGGAGGATTCAGGAGCCCCCCAAAACCCCTGCCCGGATTTGGGGGTCTCTCAGAGGGGGGGTCCCAGGCACTCCACCATGCCCTGGCCCCTGACGCCGTCGAAGAAGAAGAAGTTGTTGTGGGGAGGGTCCCGCTGGGACAGGGCCTGGATGGGGGTGGGGGGACACAGGGGGGTCACGGGGGGGATTTGGGGACCCCCCAGACCCCTCAGGACCCCCCAAATCTGTACCTTGACCACCTCCTGGCCCAGCACGCCCCCGACCACGGCACACACAGGCGCCATCTCCGAGAAGCAGAAGCTGGAAAGGGGGGGGGAAGATCGAACGAGGAAAAAAAAAAAATCCCAAAAATGGGATTTTCACACCCCCCCCCCCCAAAAAAAAACCAACCTGGGGGGTTTGAGGGCTCTGGGTGCTCTGAAAACCCCAAGGGTTCACCCCCCCCCCCCAAAAAAAAAAAGGTTTTGGGAAATCCTGAGGGCCAGGGGGACACAGAACGGCCCCGCGTGTCCCCAAGGTCCTTTGAGGGGACGCAGCCCCCCCGCACGTGGCCCCAGCAGGCCCCAGCAGCCGCGGTGGCCTTGGGGACAGAGCGCCAGCGGCCCGCAGCCCGCCCGTGTCCCCTCACCTGGGGAAATGCTCCGGCAGCAGGTGAGAGCCGACCCCCAGGGCCTCCAGCACCTCCCGGCGCAGCCGCAGCAGCCGCTCCGAGTCCTCGGCGCCGCGGCGGGGACAGGGATCGCGGCCCGTCTCCGTCCTGAACCGCAGGAGAACTGGGGACAGGGGACATTGTCACTGTCACTGGGACACTGTCACTGTCACTGGGACACTGTCACTGGGACACTGTCACTGTCACTGTCAGTGTCACAGGGACACCCAGAGCAGCCGCTCCGAGTCCTCGGCCCCGCGGCGGGGACAGGGATCGCGGCCCGTCTCCGTCCTGAACCGCAGGAGAACTGGGGACAGGGGACACCGTGGGGACACTGTCACTGGGACACTGTCACTGGGACACTGTCACTGTCACAGGGACACTGTCACTGTCACTAGGGACACTGTCACTGTCACTGGGACACTGTCACTGGGACACTGTCACTGTCACAGGGACACTGTCACTGTCACTGGGGACACTGTCACTGTCACTGGGACACTGTCACTGGGACACTGTCACTGTCACTGTCACTGGGGACACTGTCACTGTCACTGGGACACTGTCACTGTCACTGTCACAGGGTCACTGTCACTGGGGACACTGTCACTGTCACTGGGACACTGTCACTGGGACACTGTCACTGTCACAGGGACACTGTCACTGTCACTGGGGACACTGTCACTGTCACTGGGACACTGTCACTGGGACACTGTCACTGTCACAGGGACACTGTCACTGTCACTGGGGACACTGTCACTGTCACTGGGACACTGTCACTGGGACACTGTCACTGTCACAGGGACACTGTCACTGTCACTGGGGACACTGTCACTGTCACTGGGACACTGTCACTGGGACACTGTCACTGTCACTGTCACAGGGACACTGTCACTGTCACTGGGGACACTGTCACTGTCACTGGGACACTGTCACTGTCACTGTCACTGGGACACTGTCACTGTCACAGGGACACTGTCACTGTCACCGTCACAGTCACAGGGACACCCCAGGGAGGGCACAGCCCCTCCGAGCCCACGGCTTTTCCCCATCAACGGGAGGTTTTTCCCCAGGAATGGGATTTTTTTCCCGCTCCAGAAATGATTTTTTTTTTCCCCCCCAATATTGTGTTTTGGTTTTTTTTCCCCCCCCTGGAATGTCGTTTGTTGTTTTTTTTCCCTGGAAATGGGTGGGGGGGGTTTGGTTTTTTTTGGGAAAAGGCTGCTGGGAAGGCACCTTGGAGCAGGAAGTAGTCGGGGGCCGTGCGCCGCAGCGCCGCCGTCGCCTTCTCCCCGCGCCACTCCACGGCCAGCGCGTCCCGCAGCTGGCAGAACTCCAGGCGCTGCAGTTCGGGGGAAAAAACGTGGGATTGGGGGGGATTGGGAATGAAGGGGAAAGCTCCTGCAGCCGGCAGAATCCCGGGGGAAAAAAACGCGAAATTCCCACAGGCGGCACAAGTCCAGGCACTGGAATTCCGGGGGAAAACCAGCAGGATTTGGGACGGAGCGGGGGAAAGGGAAGAAGGTTCTGGGGGATCCTGGGGCAAGGCAGGGAGTTGGGAATTCTCCCCATTCCATGGGTTAAGGAAATCGGCGATTCCCCCAATTCCACGGGGACAGAGAGTCAGGAATTCCCCCAGTTCCAGGGGAACGAGGGATCGGGAATCCCGCTTCCACAGGGGACCAGGAAATCAGGAATTCTCGCGGACAAACGCCCGGCCCCATCCCCGTGGGCTCTGGCATCCCAAAACCTCATCCCAAGGAACTCCCACGGGATCAGGAGGCGGCAGCTGCTCCTGGTGGCATCCGGGGACATTCCCAGCCCAGGGGACATTCCCAGCCGGATTGCCAGCACCTCAGGAATCCCAAAGGAATCCCAAAGGAATCCCAAAGGAATGCCAAAGGCATCCCAAAATCCCGGGGGGTTTCTGCTCCGCCCGGGAAATTCCGGCTGGGAGGGGACACCGGGAGGGTCGGGGCCACCCTAAAAGGGATTTGGGGTCACCATAAAAGGGATTTGGGGTCACCCCAAAAGGGATTTGGGACCACCCAGGAAGGAAAGAAGCAGCAGAGGTGTTTTGGGAGAGCCATCCCAAGGTTTTTGGGGTCTCTCCCAGGTTCTTGGGGTCTCTCCCAGGGTTTTTGGGGTCTCTCCCAGGTTTTTGGTGTCTCTCCCAGGGTTTTGGGGTCTCTCCCAGGTTTTTGGGGTCTCTCCCAGGTTCTTGGGGTCTCTCCCAGGGTTTTTGGGGTCTCTCCCAGGTTTTTGGGGTCTCTCCCAAGGTTTTTGGGGTCTCTCCCAGGGTTTTTGGGGTCTCTCCCAGGTTTTTGGTGTCTCTCCCAGGGTTTTGGGGTCTCTCCCAGGTTTTTGGGGTCTCTCCCAGGGTTTTTGGGGTCTCTCCCAGGTTTTTGGTGTCTCTCCCAGGGTTTTGGGGTCTCTCCCAGGTTTTTGGGGTCTCTCTCAGGGTTTTTGGGGTCTCTCCCAGGTTTTTGGGGTCTCTCCCAGGTTTTTGGGGTCTCTCTCAGGGTTTTGGGTGTCTCTCCCGGGTTTTTGGGGTCTCTCCCAGGGTTTTGGGGTCTCTCCCAGGGTTTTGGGGTCTCTCCCAAGGTTTTTGGGGTCTCTCCCAGGTTTTTGGGGTCTCTCCCAGGTTTTTGGGGTCTGTCCCAGGGTTTTGGGGTCTCTCCCAGGGTTTTGGTGTCTCTCCCAGGTTGTTGGGGTCTGTCCCAGGTTTTTGGGGTCTCTCCCAGGTTCTTGGGGTCCCACGCCCCCCAAATCCCCCAGGAATCCCCCCCAAACCCCCCCCACTGACCTTTTTGACCATGGTGGTCTCGGCCGTGTCCAGCCGGGCCCGTTTGGCCTCGGGTCCATC
Source organism: Chamaea fasciata (assembly GCF_029207755.1). Taxonomy (NCBI): domain Eukaryota; kingdom Metazoa; phylum Chordata; class Aves; order Passeriformes; family Sylviidae; genus Chamaea; species Chamaea fasciata. The sequence continues at coordinate 10,985 of NW_027095386.1, forward strand.
CTCCAGCCCTGAGCTCACCTTGGCCACCTTGGGCTTCTCCCTGAGGAGGGAACGGCTCAGCCACCGGGTCAGGAACTCCCCAAATCCCGGGATTTCGGGGGGGGCGGGCTCCTGCCCCCAACTCACTCCACGAACTCGTGCTCGCCCAGGTCAGCGAACATGTAGCCGTGGTAGCCGAAGACGTCGCCCGTGAAGAACTTGATCCCGTTCTTGTGGCAGATCTGGTTGATCCTCACCATGGATTCCCTGGAGCAGCAGGTGAGGCACACCTGGAGGGGAAACCTGGGATGTTAGCCGTGGGGTTGAGGGCGTTGGGTGGGGGAAAAGCTTAATGGGGCAGGGGGAAGACTGGGATGGGAGTGGGGGTTTGGTCTGTTAGGGGAGTAGGGAACTGCAGCAGAAAATGGGGGGATTCCGCCCCAAAACAGGGTAAATCCATCCCAAAACGGGGCGATTCCATCCCAAAACGGGGCAAATCCATCCCAAAACGGGGCGATTCCGCCCCAAAACGGGGCGATTCCACCCCAAAACGGGGCGATTCCGTCCCAAAACGGGGCGATTCCGCCCCAAAACGGGGCAAATCCATCCCAAAACGGGGCAAATCCATCCCAAAACGGGGCGATTCCATCCCAAAACGGGGCGATTCCATCCCAAAAAGGGGCGATTCCGCCCCAAAACGGGGCAAATCCATCCCAAAACGGGGCAAATCCATCCCAAAACGGGGCAAATCCATCCCAAAACGGGGCGATTCCATCCCAAAACGGGGCGATTCCATCCCAAAAAGGGGCGATTCCTCCCCAAAACAGGGTAAATCCACCCCAAAACGGGGCGATTCCACCCCAAAACGGGGCGATTCCTCCCCAAAACGGGGCGATTCCGCCCCAAAACGGGGTAAATCCATCCCAAAATGGGGCAAATCCATCCCAAAACGGGGCGATTCCACCCCAAAACGGGGCGATTCCGTCCCAAAACGGGGCGATTCCTCCCCAAAACGGGGCGATTCCACCCCAAAACGGGGCGATTCCATCCCAAAACGGGGCGATTCCATCCCAAAACGGGGCGATTCCACCCCAAAACGGGGCGATTCCGTCCCAAAACGGGGCGATTCCTCCCCAAAATGGGGCGATTCCATCCCAAAACGGGGCGATTCCATCCCAAAACGGGGCGATTCCATCCCAAAACGGGGCGATTCCATCCCAAAACGGGGCGATTCCATCCCAAAACGGGGCGATTCCGCCCCAAAACGGGGCGATTCCACCCCAAAACGGGGCGATTCCGTCCCAAAACGGGGCGATTCCTCCCCAAAATGGGGCGATTCCATCCCAAAACGGGGCGATTCCATCCCAAAACGGGGCGATTCCATCCCAAAACGGGGCGATTCCATCCCAAAATGGGACGATTCCATCCCAAAACGGGGCGATTCCATCCCAAAACGGGGCGATTCCGCCCCAAAACGGGACGACTCCCCCCCACCGGAACGATTCCAGCCCAAAGCCGGGCTGACCCCGCCCCAAACCCGGGGATCCCCCCGGTACCCGCGTCGAACTGCGTGAAGAACTCGTGGGGTTTGCTCTCCACGCTCTCGGCGTCGGCCTTGACGTCCACCATGGGGTTGAGGCTCTGCGCCCGCTCCAGCGACGCCTCGGCGCGGTTCCGGCCCTGCGAGCCGCCCGGGATCAGGAACTGCGCCCCGCTCTCCTCGGGGGACACCTGGGATGGGGACAGAGCCCGGGATCAGGAACTGTGCCCAGGTCTCCCCAGGTGTGTCCCCAGGTGTCCCAGGTGTGTCCCAGGTGTGTCCCCAGGTGTGTCCCCAGGTGTCCCAGGTGTGTCCCAGGTGTGTCCCCAGGTGTGTCCCAGGTGCGTCCCAGGTGTGTCCCCAGGTGTGTCCCAGGTGTCCCAGGTGTGTCCCAGGTGTCCCAGGTGTCCCCAGGTGTGTCCCAGGTGTCCCAGGTGTGTCCCCAGGTGTGTCCCAGGTGTCCCCAGGTGTCCCAGGTGTGTCCCCAGGTGTGTCCCAGGTGTGTCCCCAGGTGTGTCCCCAGGTGTGTCCCAGGTGTCCCAGGTGTCCCCAGGTGTGTCCCCAGGTGTGTCCCAGGTGTCCCAGGTGTGTCCCCAGGTGTGTCCCAGGTGTCCCAGGTGTGTCCCAGGTGTCCCAGGTGTCCCAGGTGTGTCCCCAGGTGTGTCCCAGGTGTCCCCAGGTGTGTCCCCAGGTGTCCCCAGGTGTGTCCCAGGTGTGTCCCCCTCACCTGTTGGGGGTCCAGCAGGGTGAGGCCCCTGACCCCGGCCAGGATCAGGTTTTTGGCCACCTCGGCCCCCAGCCCGCGCAGCCCCACCAGCAGCACCCGCGAGGCCCGCAACCTGGGGGGCGGGAAAGGGGCAGTGAGACCCCCGCGGGGACCCCCACCCCTATAGAGCCCCCCGACCCCTATAGAGACCCCCGACCCCTATAGAGACCCCCGACCCCTATAGAGACCCCAGACCCCTATAGAGCCCGCCCTAATCCCCATGGGGACCCCCCCAGGCCATGTAGGGACCCCCAGACCCCTATAGAGGCCCCCTAGATGCCTATAGAGCCCCCCAGACCCCTATAGAGCCCCTCCAGACCCCTATAGAGACCCCCAGACCCCTATAGAGATCCCCCAGATCCCTATAGAGCCCCCCAGACCCCCATGGGGACCCCCAGACTCCTATAGAGCCCCCCCAGACCCCTACAGAGCCCCCCCAGATCCCTATAGAGCCACCCCAGACCCCTATAGAGCCCCCCAGACCCCTATAGAGCCCCCCAGACCCCTATAGAGATCCCCCAGACCGCTATAGAGCCCCCCCTGACCCCTATAGAGCCACCCCAGACCCCTATAGAGCCCCCCAGACCCCTATAGAACCCCCCAGACCCCTATAGAGCCCCCCAGACCCCTATAGAGCCCCCCAGACCCCTATAGAGATCCCCCAGACCGCTATAGAGCCCCCCCTGACCCCTATAGAGCCACCCCAGACCCCTATAGAGCCCCCCAGACCCCTATAGAACCCCCCAGACCGCTATAGAGTCCCCCCAGACCCCTATAGAGTCCCCCCAGACTCCTATAGAACCCCCCAGACCCCTATAGAGCCCCCCCCAGACCCCTATAGAGACCCCCCCAGACCCCTATAGAGCCCCCCAGACCCCTATAGAGCCCCCCAGACCCCTATAGAGCCCGCCCTAATCCCCATGGGGACCCCCCAGGCCATGTAGGGACCCCCAGACCCCTATAGGAACCCCCAGACCCCTATAGAGCCCGCCCTAATCCCCATGGGGACCCCCCAGGCCATGTAGGGACCCCCAGACCCCTATAGGAACCCCCAGACCCCTATAGAGCCCGCCCTAATCCCCATGGGGACCCCCCAGGCCATGTAGGGACCCCCAGCCCCCTATAGGAACCCCCAAGGGCCTCCACAGGGCCCCCTTACAGCTCCTTCAGGGCTCCTTCAATTCCCGCAGGGCTCTTCCACCCCAAGCCCCATACAGGGACCCCCCGAGCTCCTACAAGCCCCCCCGGCCCCCATAGGGAGGCCTCACAGCTCCTATAGGGACCCCCCAAGCCCACCGAGGTTCCCCCCAGAACCCCCCAAACCCCACCGACCGTTTCTGGGCCTCGAGCCCCCAGAGCCGGATCTGCCGGTCGTACTGGGCCGCCTCCTCCTCGCTGATGCCGCCGGGGCCGGACTCGTCCTTCTCCACCATCGCGGCCACCGCCGAGACCCCCTCAGGCTCCCTGAGAGACCACTCCAAGCCCCTCTGAGCTTCGGAACCCTTTGGGGGCCGTCAAAGCCCCTCACGACCCCCGAGTCCCCTCACGACCCCCGAGTCCCCTCCGGGCCCCTCAAAGCCCCTCACGGCTCCTCACGACCCCCGAGTCTCCTCAGGGCTCCTCAAAGCCCCTCACGGCTCCTCACGACCCCCGAGTCTCCTCAGGGCTCCTCAAAGCCCCTCACGGCTCCTCACGACCCCCGAGTCCCCTCAGGGCCCCTCAAAGCCCCTCACGGCTCCTCACGACCCCCGAGTCCCCTCACGACTCCTCACGACCCCCGAGTCTCCTCAGGGCTCCTCACGACCCCCGAGTCCCCTCCGGGCCCCTCACGGCTCGTCACGACCCCCGAGTCTCCTCAGGGCCCCCCAAAGCCCCTCACGGCTCCTCACGACCCCCGAGTCCCCTCACGGCTCGTCACGACCCCCGAGTCCCGCCCGGGCCCCTCACGGAACTCGCAGCGCCCCCCGGCGGCCCGCGCCAAGCCCCGCGCAAGCCGCCGCTCCACCATCCCGCCGGGCGGCGCGCGGGGGGGGACGCGCCGAATCGGCCGCCGCTGCCCGCGGCGCCTCAGGAGAAAAGAACGGCCGGAGCTTTTTTTCCGCCGCCGTCGGACCGCGGTGCGACGGCGTGAAGCCTCGGCGAGGGCTTTTGGGGCGTCGCCCGTACGGCGCGTGGTACGGTCCGTGGTGTTCTCCCCCCCGCATTCCGCGCTCGGATGGACTCGTCCTCCTGTCATGGCGGCCGTTGCCGCCATCCGCCGTGGGCTTCGTTAATCTCCGGCAGCGTCGGTGGGAGACTTCCGGAAACCTTCGGGAACTTCCGGAAACCTTCGGCAACTTCCGGAAACGTTCGGAAACCTTCGGAAATCTCCGGAAACCTTCGGCAACTTCCGGAAACCTTCGCGAACTTCCGGAAACCTTCGGAAACCTCCGGAAACCTTCGGGAACTTCCGGAAACCTCCGGAAACCTTCGGGAATCTTCGGGAACCTCCGGAAACCTTCGGGAACTTCCGGGAACGTTCGGGAACTTCCGGAAACCTTCGGAAATCTTCGGGAATCTCCGGAAACCTTCGGGAACTTCCGGAAACCTTCGGGAACCTTCTTCGGAGCGTTGGGCGAGCTCTGGAGAAGTCGGCGGAAATCCCGCGATTTCCCCGTCGCCGAAGAAACGGAGCGGCCAAAGCGGCGTAAAAATCCCTTCAATGATTAGGAAAAAAAATCGAGTTGTTTGTTTTTTTTAATCGTTTTCTCCTGGTTTGATAAAAATCTGTGGTGTTTTAATCCAAGGCACTTTGAGGGGGTTTTTTGTTGTTTGTTTTTTTTTTTTTTTTTTTGCTGAGCGACCTTTAGATGTGGAGAAACATCCCGAAAGGTTAATTTTGAAGAATTTAAGAGTTTAGTTGAAGCAGATATCGCTGAGGTAAGACAGGGAGACTTCGCTTTTGATAAGGAGAAGGCGGATTTAAGGAACTGATAAATCCCGGGGCCCGACAGCTTGTGATTGTGCGCTCTGACTGATCAATGGGCTTCGAGGAGGACAGTGAATCCAGAAATTAAATACTCCTGGGAAAACGGGATTCGGCTGTGTCACAACGCTAAAAGGGGAAAAAGCGAGGAAGACTCACTTCCTTCATCATTTTGAGACCCCGCCCCATTGAAATGTTGATTTTGAAGGATTAAAGACTTTAACTGGATATCACTGAGGTAAGACAGGGAGACTTCGCTTTTGATAAGGAGAAGGCGGATTTAAGGAACTGATAAATCCCGGGGCCCGACAGCTTGTGATTGTGCGCTCTGACTAATCAATGGGCTTCAAATCAAATACTCCTGGGAAAACGGGATCCAGTCGTGTCACACAACGCTAAAAGGTTAAAAAGTCAAAGCGAGGAAGACTCGCTCCCTTCATCATAAAAAAGCCCACCGACCCATTATGAGAGAACAAACCGCGCGGGCTTAATAGCTTTTGGCTGATTACCACCCGAGGCGGGGGAATGGGAGGCACCGGAGTCGCCAACACGCATTTGTGCTTCGGGGATTCATAAAAGAACGCGTGGCGAGACCCTGCGGTCTTCCGGGAGCGCGCGCGCGTTCCGGAGCGATCCCGAATTAAACGCGCGCTTCCCAACTTTGTTCCGGAGCCTTTCATCCGTCACGGTTGGATAGCGGCATTAGGACGCTATTCCTATTTATTTAATAATTCAAAGGAGTTCGGAGCGGCTCCGGAGGCGCTCGGGAACGCTCGGCGGCAAAGCGGAAACGGCCGAGGAGCTCTTCGCGCCTTTCCGGCGCCGCTCGGCCGCTTCCGGCGCCGCTCGGCCGTTTCCGGCGCCTCTCGGTTGTTTCCGGCGCCGCTCGGCCGTTTCCGGCGCCTCTCGGCCGTTTCCGGCGCCGCTCGGCTATTTCCGGCGGGCGCGCTCGGCCGTTTCCGGCGCCGCTCGGCTATTTCCGGCGGGCGCGCTCGGCCGTTTCCGGCGCCGCTCGGCTGTTTCCGGCGGGCGCGCTCGGCCGTTTCCGGCGCCGCTCGGCTGTTTCCGGCGGCCGCCGGGGCGCTGCCTCAGGGCGGGCGCCATTTTGTGTGTCCGCCCCGCGGAGCGCGGGGCGCGGGCGGAGGAGCCGCCGGGCCGAGCCCCCCGCGCCCTTCAGTGACTGTGCCCGGCCCGTTCTCCACCTTCCTCCCCCCGCCCTCCGTCCTCCCCCCCGCTCTGGCCCGTTGCCCATGGCCGTGGAGAGCCCGAGTGTCCCCCCCGCCGCCGCCGCCTCCCCCCCCAGCCCGCACTGCTCCCCCCCTTCTCCGTCCTGCCACGGCAGCTGCAGCCTCCCCCGGCCGCCGCCGCCGCTCCAAGGCCACCATCACGGCCCGGACGAAAGGTCCAGTAACCGCCTCTCCCGAGCGCCTTCTCTGTGTGGCTGGGGGGGGGCCAGCTCTGGGGAGGGGGCGGCGGGAGGGGAGGGGAGGGCAGGGGAGGGGGGGGGAGGCCTCTGGGGAGGGGGCGGGGGGCGCTGAGGAGGAGGAGGAGGAGGAGGAGGGTGAGGAAGGGCCTGAGGGGGATTGGGGGGGGCGGTGAGGAAGGAGCTGAGGGGGATTCGAGGAGGAGGAGGAGGGTGAGGAAGGGCCTGAGGAGGAAGAGGAGGGTGAGGAAGGGCCTGAGGAGGGTTTGAGGAGGAAGAGGAGGGTGAGGAAGGTCCTGAGGAGGAAGAGGAGGGTGAGGAAGGGCCTGAGGAGGAAGAGGAGGGTGAGGAAGGGCCTGAGGAGGGTTTCAGGGAGGCCCTGAAGAGGAGCAGGAAGCAAGGGGGGCCCGGGATGAGGAAGAGCCAGAGGGAGATTTGGGGGGGGTGGGGGAGGGGTCTGAGGAGGACGAGGAAGAAAAAGGGAGGAAGAGGAGGAGGAGGAGGAGGAGGAAGAAGAGGGGAGCCCTCGTGGTGGGGAGGAGGAGGCTCCTGAGGAAGAGGAAGGCCCGGAGCCATTTTGGGGAGGGGGGAGGGCTCCGGAGCAGGAGGGAAAAGCGAAGGGGAATTCTGGGGCTCGGAGGAGGAGGAGGAGGAGGAGGGGAGGAAGGCAGCGCAGGCCTCGGGGGGCTCCGGGGGGGCTTTGGGCCGAGCTGAGCTCCTCTGGGGGCCGCTCACCCCACCCGGGGGGCTCGAGGTGGGGAGGGGGCTTCACTTGCCGCCTCCTCCAAAGCCCCTTCCCGGGGCTTCCTCGCGGGGGGATCCGTCCCCCTTTGGGGAAGGTTAAAACTCCTTTTTTTGGGAGGGGGCTCCCGAGGTTTGGGGGCTTTCGACCCTTTTCCAAGGGGGCTTGGAAGCCTCGTTTGGAGGGTTTGGGGCAGTTCGGCTCCTCGGGGGGAACTTGTCCCTCCGGACGGGGGGATCCAGGTGGGATTTGGGGGATTTAGGGTAAATTGGGGGGGATTTGCCCCGTGTTTAAAGGGGGGGTTTAGGTGTCGGAGGGGTCAGCCCAGATTTTGGGGGGGGGTGGTCCTTAATAACCTCTGTGTTCCCTCACGGAAATTCCGTTTATTCCCTCCCCAAATTTTGGGATCAGGAGGTTTGGGGGGATCCCCGGCTTGAGGATTTCCCCCTTTCCCCCCCCGAAGCCGCAGGTTCCCCCGCTGGGCTGAAAATGTTCCGAAATCTCCAAATCCGGCTCCCCCCCCCCAAAAAAAAATCCCCTTTTCCCTCTTTTTTGTGACCCCTCCCCGCCAGAACTCGGAGCCTTTGCCTGTATCCCCCTTTTTTTTGGTAGATTAATCTGAATATTGCGAGAAAAACGGGGAAAAGGGAAAAGAAAAAGGAAAATCTGGGAGGTTTGGGGGGTTTTGTTGGGAAAAAAAGAGTCGGTGAGAGGAGTTTGGGGGATATTTTTAGGGGGAAAAAGGGAAATTCCGGGAATTTTTAGGGGGAAAAAGGGAAATTCTGGGACTTTTTAGGGGGAAAAAGGGAAATTCTGGGAATTTTTAGGGGGAAAAAGGGAAATACTGGGAATTTTTAGGGAAAAAGGGGAAATTCCGGGAATTTTTAGGGGGAAAAAGGGAAATTCTGGCAATTTTTAGGGGAAAAAGGGAAATCGGGGAGTTTGGGGCTGTTTTTCGGAGGAAAGGGGAATTGAGGGGAGTTTGGGGGCTATTTTTAGGACAAAACCGTGAATCCGGGGAATCCGGGGGGCCTGGGACTCATTTCCGTGCGGCCTCAGGGCGGGGAATGAGCGGGAAATGTGGAATTTTTGCCTTTTTTTGGTGCCTTTTTCCCCCTGGTCCCCTCCCCCCCCCGGCCCCCACGATTCCCGAGTGTAAAATCCGTGTGAAAACTCTCTGTGTGTCCCAAACCAAGCAGAATTCCCCCCAAATAAGTCACAAAAGCACACAAAAAAAAAAAGAAAAAAAGAAAAAACCCCAAAAAAAGCGGAAAAAAAAAAAAAAAAAAAAGGGACATTTCCAGGTGAAACAAGCCCAGAATTCCAACCTGGGAACGGGATTTTCCGCAAAAGTC
>NW_027095387.1:0-19603 GCF_029207755.1 Chamaea fasciata
TATTTTCACCAAACCCAAGAACTGCAGGTGTCATTAAGCTACACTAAAAACTGCTCCCCCTTCAGAGAAATCACAGCCATGTCCTACAACTCATGCAGTCTGTTCTACCTCTAGGTCCACTAAGGATTGATTTCCAAACTGTGTCACAACTTCAGGATGACACAGAATCCAAGTATTACCAATAAATAAATAACAAAAGCTCTTTTTTTGAAGATGAGACACTAATTTACCAGCACATAATTGTAACTGAGCTGTTACATACTCCAGCTGAAACACTCCTGGTTTGATGTTGGTAGAAGACATTCACTGCATATGAAGCTTTACGCATCACATTGAACTAATTTAATTGTAGGTGAGCAATTCTCTCAAGTTCTGACTGAACTTCCCTATTGATCAGTTATTTCTCCTTAAAAAATATACACCTGAATTTTACTCTCCCTCCCAACTCCCATAAAGAGGAGTGGACTAAAACTGGTTATAAAATGTTAGTAAGTGTGCCAGCCAGCAAGTATCCGAGTGGCTTAATCATTAAAGCTGCCGTTCATTTCCACTAACCACGTGGATGCTTTCAAATGTCTCAGTCCCAACCAGAAACTGTAATATTTTTACAGACCACAGGCAAGCAAGATGGAAAATTACCTGCTGTACACTATGTTTATGCACGTGAACATGGATGACATTGGGCATAACAACGGCAATTCTGTAGTTGGATGTCCTTTCTGCTTGTTCAGTGTACTCTACACAGCTGCCTTACAAACATGTCAATGTAGGGTAGCAGTTAGGTTTAAAATCAGTTGCAACATGGCTTAAGGAACGAGTTATTTTTGTAATCCAAACTCACTGGGATCCACGTTTGTAAGGATTTCACAGAAAACCAGACAAGTGTATCTGCACATCAGCAGCTCCACAGCACAAACTGTGAGGAACAAAGGCCAGTGGCTGCTCAGGGACTCTTCCCATGAGGCAGCTGATGCACAGGAGCTGCTCTGTGTAGAGTGTGATGATTTACCCAGCCAGTGTTTAAAATGCCCATATTACCTGATATCTGCAGCCATTTTAAGAAGGGGAAGTACTGGGAGCAAAGTCCCTCATGGATTCCATGCAGAATTGCAAATTCCTCTGTTTGGGTGCAGAAAACTGTCTTTGCTAAGGTGACTAACTTAAATTTTTCCACATTTAATTTCACTGTTCCTCCTACATCCAGCATACTGTCAGAACGAGAGAAAACTGCATTCTACCCTAAGTGCAATTGCTACATTAGACAATTCTTTCAAATGCTGGTTTTGTTGAGCATCCTAGTAATTGTCCTATCTCAAAGACTGGCTTAATCCGTTCTGAAAACAGCTTCTCCTTTATGCTTTTAGAATTACTAAATTTTTTAAGTAATTAACATTTTCCCTCTGACTAATTCTGTTGGTGGACATCAGCAATTTGAAGCTGTCCACACAATTCACTTGCTTTGTTCTCTGCACTATCCAAGACTGACATTTAGGTTTAGTTTGTAGGAGGTTTAAACCCATCACTCGCCACGAAATCCAAATCAGTGATTTCAATAATGCCTGAAACACCAAGGAATTTGGGAAAGGACAGGAAGGCACTCCCACACTTTAAGGGACAGGAGAGAAAGCTTTAAGCAGTTTCTCAAGCATTCCCCCCTTTCTGACCAGTGACATTTGGTCTTGCTTGCTCTATGCTGGGTATTTCTCCTGGGCATTTCTGTAGGAATGGGCACTGCTCGAGTGAGAATAAATGCACAGCTGAGTGTCATTGATTCACTGATTTGTAAACATCTAAAGCAGGTATTGAACCACTGTCTGACTGGAGAAAAACAGCCTGTGGATCAGAAACAGCAATTAATTACCAAGACTTTTTTTGCTGAATTGTGCATACAAAAAAACCCCCCGAAAGATTCAATCAAATTCATTTTACTGTAAACCTTTCAAAGATGAACGAAAAGCCTCTTGGTCCATTTGAAAACACACGGATAACTGTGCTTTCTTTTAGAGTATCACAAAATTACAAAAGTTGCCAGAGGAAGTAAGAAAACAGTAACAAAACCCACCACAGATAAAACTTCACAAATCTCAATTCCAAGACACTGACAGAAATGGTTTATATCTAGCTCTGCTACTGAAGGCTCATTTGCAAAAATTGTGACCACAAAATGCATCACAAATTGGTTTTCTACCTCATTACTGCTGATTACTAGGTAATACAATATTAATGGTACTTTTTCAACATCTACTTTTTCTCAAGGTGCATAAATCTCTGTAAAATTGCTTTATCTTACTTTCCAAAAATTTGAAAGGCTGGTCTTCAGATGTTTGAACAGCAATCTTTCCACCACAGGGCAGCACACTTCCTTTTAATATAAGTAACACACTCATCAGATCATTTTCACCTCCTGATACAAAATCAGATGCACTCCCCAAAGAGGAAAATGATTCTCCAGCTTCTATACCTGAAGTATATTTACAAATTATTTACGAGTGTGACCAGATTGTACCATGTCCCTTCCTAAGAGCTTCTAAAACACACAGTGAATCCAAAGGAAGCAAAACAAGATTTCTAAAGCAGTTGAGTCAACTTTCATAGAAGCTATTTTTTTTATGCAGAAATACAAATACTTTTTAGAAACCAGCAAGGGTATTGATGTTACCAACACAGAGCACATGGTTTGGTGTGACTTTTATGAATTTACAGCCTAAACTACTACTACCACTTCGGCATCTGGCTGATATACTTCTCTCCACTAAACATGACTGTCTGCGAAGAGAAAAAAGTTAAACAGACTGTTTCCCTGAGGTTCTCAAGAAACCTTACTTCAAAAGGATAAGCAACTGAAGGTATTTTGTCAGCAGCAGCTCCCTCAGAAGTGCCCATTTTCCTGAGCAGGGGATATTTGTCAAGAAAGCAAACTGCACAGCCAGAGCAGGGAGCAGTTCAGTCACACCATCAATAGCGTAAGGATGAGAGACCCAGTGCTTTGGTACCAAAGCCCATCAGCCCAGTGAGAATCTGCATGAAGCACAACTGTCAGTGCTGACCGGGACATGAACTGAACAGGGCTGCCTTTCACTGCTCTTTCCTTACCATAGTTATTATACCCGCAAGTGAAAGGTTTTACACGTTATACAACCTACCCAAAAGAGTACCTCCCTGCAATGAAGCAAAACATGAAAAACTGTTCTCACTATAGTACTGCAAGGGAGGAGAAACATATCCCTAAAAGCTCTCTCCGACCTCCTTCTTTTGCAAGCTTATATTGGGATGGGGCAGGAACAATACCTAACCAAATGCTATGAAGGATCTTTTCAGACAAAAAGGTAAACTTTGTCAATACCAGACAGAGAAGTTCAGACAGACCTTTTGAGCAAGAAGTAGAAATTTAACGGTAAATGCCACCACTACATCTACTTTCAGATGAGGGTATTCATTGAGAATTTAACAGAAAAATAGATTTCAAAGACAATAAACCATAATCCTTAGCTCTAGACAAACTGCCCACAGTACCAAGACATGGCTCAATTCAAGTGACTTTGAGCAAAAAGCTCCTTTGAATGAGGCGCATGAAAGGCTTGACCTCAATTTTGCATTTCACAAGGCAGGTTATTTTTCAGAACATCAAATAACCAACCAAAATACGGGTCAGTTGTTTGACCAGACTATGTTTAGTGAATGAAATCCAACAGCTCAATTACAACTTAGCAAACTCAAGCCATTTAATTCCAAAATCCTAAATCATGCTGTACATCTATGAATTGCAAAACTGCACAAGGTCAGGAGCTCTCTTCTGATCCTTGGCCACTCGGAAGAAGGGAATTGCCGAGAACACCTACTGAACAGTACAAAATTGGAGCACTGTTTTCTTTTGCAAGCACACCATTCTCTCTCTTGTCTCACTGATGGCAACGAGCTTATTTCAATCAACATGTTTTCTTAAACACTTAAAAGATGAAGAAAAAAACTTATTGCTCATGCTCTGAAGATACTATCATTCATTACTGCCACAAGACAGCCTGAACTCCAATACAGTCATTAACAAAGTGGCCAACTTGCACGGAGAGTGAATTTTACAAGAGTGGAAGGACTGAAACCAGAGAAATGACTTGAAGTGCTGCCTAATCTGCCCCTAGAGCTAGAGAAAAGCAGAGAGTATTTGAGCCTGAATGCTCTCACTGTGTCATTCGTGGCTTCAGGCAGTCCACACAAAGTTGAGATTTGAATTTGGGAGTCAGCAAACAGGATTCAAGGCTTTGTATCTACAGGTGGTCTCAGAGCTCTGAGATTTGACTTTCTTTAAAAGATATTCAAGAACTAAAAAGACGCAACAAAACTCAACTTACGACAACTTTCAAAGTTTTCCTTTACCCTACATTTGCCTGGTCATTAAACCTGGAAGAGGATTTAGATTTATTTCCGCTCTCTTAGAACTATAAATGCTTACACCAGCCAGGTTAGCGTCCAATTTCTATTCATAGCATTCTGAATGATAATGATGACTTTCTTTTTACATTTATTGTAATACTTAAATGGACAGAAGTAGTGGTGATGCATAGTTTTGGCTTTGTCAATTCAGCCGAGAGTGTCTTATGGATTTCATTAAAATTCTACTACAAAAGCTCTAAGCTTTTGATGTATTGGCAATGCAGAAATATCACCTTTTATTCATTTAATTGTGTAACCACCTCAACCCAAAAGTATCTTTACCCACAATCTGCTTGGTCATTCCATCACAACTATTAAGGACAACGGAGCAACCTGTTCCCATAAAGCACAAAGATTAACAAATGTTCGGTTGGGGATTTTTTTTGGCCCGACACACAAAAAAGTGCACATTTTCAACACATCTTTTGGGCAGAATGTGGTTGGTCATGGAGAATAACAGGAGGCCCATCCCTGATCAAACATGATAGCAAGAATTGTATTCAGACTAAAAACATTATTCTGCCATTGGAAAGAGGATTATTGGAAACAATACTGAGAGTCACTGCAATGAAAGACAAACAGGGATTGAAGGGGAAAAGTGTAGGTTACCATAACTGAGCAACTCTTCCTCATCACTAGTTTTTACGTTGAGTTGCTTACTTTACAGCACAAAGACTAATAAACAAACTTAAAAATATCCTAAGTTGATGACTGATACGTAACGGTGATTCCATAATCCATTCAACCAAGATTTCAAAGATGGAAAAATAGTACGTAACGGTCAAGTGGAACAACCTTTTAACAGAACTGACAGGAGCTACTTTGCCCTCCTATCTTGTATCATTTCAGAGTTAGAGAAACCAGAAAAAGCAATAAGAAAAGCAAAACACAAGTTGTCAGAGTAGCTGCCCATCAAATTCGAATCAATTGAGTGATTATAAATTATGAAACAATAGGTCTGTAATTGCTCATAGGGGTCTTTTGCTCTTGACTGTGGCTCAATCAAGATCAGCCAAACACTTACTAATGCTCTGCTTCTTCAGCTCTAACTCTGCAACCACCTGTGCTCATTTATCCTTAAACCAGATACACTGCCAAAGAAAAGTCTGACTGATCACAAGTTTAAGTCATTAGTACCAGCTGTATAAATAGCTTGTGTATATGCTTGTAATGATCAGAAGAAAATATCGCTCAGCTTCAAAGATATAGCACACAATGATCTGCATTTCTGGATTCTGTCTACAAACAAATTATTTGTTTGGTGCTCTAAGCAATGAGTTCTTGTTCCTGGAAATGCTATTCTACATGGGGGAATTCTTCGTCCTAATATTTTCACCCCTTTGATGGGAGGCTTCTATTCATAGGTTTTTGGGGGGTTTTTTGTAAACGTACATGGAGTTTGCTTGTTTGGATAGGTTTTGTTATCTTTGTGTACTTAAGAGCAATTTTAAAACATTCCCATCCGAAGAAGTGTCATACAACAAAATAGGATTTGAAAGGTTACAAGATCCTCTGTTCTGACTATTACTTTCTGAAACTATTCCAGCAGTGCTTTCACTGGAATATTTCCTTAGTACTGATAGTGTTCTTGTGGCTATTAAAACAAAGCACACAGGATACAATGCCTTCCCATCATTCATGATGTTCAGTCATGCTCTAAACATTCCTGCCCATTCACAAGGAGCTCTCACGAGCCACTGGGACATTTCCCACTGCTCCTTACTTACCCCTGATGCCTTCATGTCTTCTAAACACTCCCAACATTTAATGCTTTTTACAGCACTTCTGTCAACATCCAAGTTCCATATTTGTATTTAAAGTCATTTTCACCTTCCTTAATATGGAGTTTTCCAACTGACACATCTGTAAGTGCGCACTCTCCTGTTTAACTACTGGTCACCACAAATATTTAAAGGAATTCAGGCATGCTTTCTTCAGCAATCCCTTGAAAAGAAGAAACCTGGATTATCAGTCACAGGCTACAAAATGGCACTGATGATCTGGCTCAGCACTGTGCCCTGAAGGCTGTTGCAGGCAGAGTAGTTCAGCAGCAAGATCATCGCCCCTTTCTACATTATCTGGAAATATTTCTTTAGCTCAACAGGGAGACAAGCTACACCAAAAATCCACACCTTTTTGCCTATTTTCATTGTTTGTCTAACGGTTCTTTTGGTGGCTCTTC
Source organism: Chamaea fasciata (assembly GCF_029207755.1). Lineage (NCBI taxonomy): Eukaryota > Metazoa > Chordata > Aves > Passeriformes > Sylviidae > Chamaea > Chamaea fasciata. The sequence goes on from NW_027095387.1 coordinate 6,611, forward strand.
CCCAGCATAACACCTAAATTCCACAAATACGGGAATTCTATTTCAAACTGCACCCACTTCTCCTCATACCACATTGCTCCATATTCAGTAAAGCAAATGAAGTTCTGATGTATTTGAAACAAGACCACTGCCTGCAGGAGCTGTACTAGGGTACTACTGCTGCCTAAGAGAATCCAAAACTCCCTCAGAATAATGTCACTGCCCAAAAATACCTGGATTCCACTCAAATCTTCCCTAACACGTTACCAAGCCCTACAAGATCAGATGCTACTTAGATGTGAACGTTCCAGCGTGTTGCTCATTGCTCAAATTGTGACTGAACTTCAATCACAATTGAATTGGAGTGTTTTCAAGCCTCAATTTCCTCACTCGTATTTCCATAGAGAAATTTCATTTCTGCTGGAATCTACTACATTTTTTCCAAAGGCAGATAGAATACTGGTTCCAACCAACTTGGAGCTGCAGTAAAGAAAAACACTGGAAATACTTTAAGCAACTGCAGATGGCCTTCAGGACTTGTGGACAAATGCTCCTGGATCATTCAAGGAAGTACATTAATTCAAGACCACTGGAAAAAGGTACCAGTTAAAATGTCTGCCATCTCTCCTTGCACTCACCAGGTGTATGTTTGGTGGCTGCTTGCTTGACTTCAGCGCAAGGAAGAGTTGGCATTTTTAATTTACAAGCTGCAGGTAAACTTTGAAGATGTTACTTGCTGCTGGCAATATTGGCTGTTAAATTTGCTCTCTTCATACCTGCTTCTTTCTTCTCCACCTTGCCCCACACAGGGGAAAAAAACCAAAAAAACCTACCTAGGTGCTCTTCAGAGAGGAGAGACTAAATCACAAACACTTCAGGGCAGGAAGCTTGAACAGCTGAAGCTCTTATTTGCAAGTTCTGTAAATGCCATTTCATACAACTCGATATATTCGCCACCCCACCTTTTCCACAGGCAAACACTGCATCCGTCCCTCCACCCCTGAAGCCCACCAGGGGCACTCCGGTATCTCTGCCACCATCTTGAGGAGCAACAGACTCTGAAACATAAGTTTTAAGGAAACTGACAATTATACACACAGCATACGCTGTTTGCCTCTGCAAGTCACAGCCAACATTTCTATTCTTTCCTCCAACAATAAATTTAAAGTGTGTACTACATTTATATAAGAAGAATATATAACCCAAGAGCGCCGACTGCAGCCCCACAAAGCCACCAAAAGTTTATTTGGTCTCGCCAAAGAAGGCAAGCACCTTTCAGAGGCATCACCATTTCCTTCTCTCCTGGATACAGAGCCCTTCAGGCAGATTTGGCACACACGCTTGCAGTAAGAGGACAAGATGGAGCAATTCTGTCAGTGCAGCAGATTAAAAAAACCTGCCACCAAGAGGCTTTATTCCAAAGGCAATTCTCCTCTGATTCACAAAAGGTCTGCCTACCATACAGCCAAGCAGAGGCTCCCAGATGGTGCTGGCAAAGCAATCTCCCCTTTCTCCCAACAGCACAGCAGCATGTTGATGTCTAGAAAAAATATTTCCAGTCCTGATCCCTTTGCTGTCAGTTCTGTAACATGCACTGCCCTGATTAAATAAATAAAAGCCTATCAACCACCAGCAGTTTCAAGACTTACATGAAGCTCTCCTACTCTTAGGGGAAAAACCCCATGAAGTCAGCATTTAAAACCAAGAGAAAGTGCTTGGAATTATATCTCTTTCTTAATGACAGTCCCACTATTCCCTAAAGTTTGGGGAAGTTCTTTAAAGCAGCAACATTTTTGGCCAGGTGATCAATAGTTTGCTCCAGTACGAGACAGGACTAATACTGGACAGGGACCTCTAAAGTCACCAGAAACCAGCAGATTGCAGTTGGCTTCTCTCACAGACACACCTCTAAGCGATCTTGGCTCCCAGTTCCAGTCTCCTCCACCCTGGCATCCACACATGAACAAATGGACTAAGCAGCATTGCTCAAATCCTGCTGCACTTGCTTAACCTCCATAAGATTTCCCAAGAGAGCTTTACTTTGTGTCACTTCTGCTCTCCTTCAATCCTGCAGCTCTTCTGCAAGTTTCTGCTCAAGACCTAGCACAGACTACTCAAGAAATCAGCACACAGGAACTCAGAAATATTTCAACAATTAAGCTTTCTTCTAGAGTAGAACCAACCATATAAATCATACAATTAGAATATTTCACTGACTTTAATTTTAAACTTTAAAAAAAATCCACACTAACAAAAGGACCTTAATACATTGATAAAGTATTTACCAGGTCAATGAATAAAAAGGTTGAAGTTTCTCTCAAAGGAAAAAAAAAAAAAAAACAACAATAAAAAGAAAGTAAAACAACCAAACAAGTCTAGGTGGGAGATAACAGGCACAGCACCCTGTGTCACATTTTCTGTCTTGAAGAAAAAATAATGGGGACGTTTGGGCAAGTATTTATCAGAACAAAGCCTACAGTGGCCCCTGAGGATAAAGTCAAATTTTTCAATGCCAGCTAGTCAGTAACTCATTGTGACTGTTAAAAAACTGAACTCAAGGACACTGGCAAAAGTAAGATTTGAGAACTGTAGATATACTATCAAATTTCTACCATGTGAAACCTATTTTGATGGCCACAACCAGCAAGACACATTCCCTAATGCACACATTTGTCATACTCAGGTTTGTTACACTGGGTAAATTAAAGTGACCCTGCAGAAAAACTGGTTTGCAAAGACAGCAGACAAGAAAAATTTAGAGGCCACAAAGAGCAGAAGAGGAAAAACTGAACCACCACTTGCTAATGATAGTTCAGTTCCTGCACTTGTGGATGCAGACCCAGCCAAGCCACCAGAAGGTGAATGAAAAATCTGAACGCACAATTGAGCAAACCTTCAAAAAATATCTATCACTTAAGAGGCCAATTTCATGTGCACATGATGCTGAAAATTTAGAAGAATCAAAATAATTGAATACTGAAGCAGGAGGATAAGAGTCCATACCATTGACACAAGATCATTTTTTCCTCTTAAAACAATGGGAGAAATGTCTTGTATTAAAACAATTGTTTTCTTTAGGACTTCTAACTTGCACTAAATATTAACCTTCCTAAAACTGCAATGGCAAACCCAAATTAAAAAAAAAAACTTGGGACAAGAAAAAACAGTGATATATATGAACACAGTTCAACAGATCTCCATAGACACTCTTACGTTTCAGAATTGAGTTCATCTTGACTATCCACACACATTAATCTGAAATCCCAGCTTTAGTCTTTCATACAAGTTCTACTTCTCAGTATTTTTAATGAGGAACTAAGATCTTGATAAAGCCATTCATTTCATTGTATCCGAAAGTCCTTTGCCTGCTGTACATTTTCTCTGCAGCTGTAGGCATGCATGAGGATGCCTAGCATGTGCATCTGCGTATTTCTATTTACACTAGGAGTGCTTAAATATTCATCTGCAGTTATGTATTTATGTACACAGCTAAAACCACACAGCTATGTTAGATCTGATGTATTTTAATGGGGGTCAAACCTTCAATCCATGCTGGGATTTTCTGCTATTTAAGAGAAACAGGCTGTGGAGCATTTGACCTTTTTCTCCAAGAGCAAGATAAAACGTCCCAGATGTGCCAAATTCTCAAATGCATTGTTTGTATCTCTTGTAAGAACAAGTCTCCAGGCACCTGAGCAAAGATAACCCACCTTACATGGATACCTCACAGACTGGCAGCAAAGTGCTGTCATCTTACCAACCAATATTAAAAGCAGGCTACTGCATGAGGCTGCCAGAGAGGCTTAGGCAGTGCTGTTACATCTCACATTTCCCACTCGGTTTGCTACAAGAAGCAGCAAAAAACAGTTTCTTTGGCTCACCAATATCAATAGGAAAAGAGCAAGTGCTTTCCATAAAGAAGGATTCTCACCTGACACCAGGAGCCCCCTGGAATCTTGGATACAATCAAGCTCTATGAAATACACTGCTGATACACCTTGCAGATAAGACAGAATTTTACACCAATCTCAGTTTCCCATCTTAATATTTTCTCTTTGCTGTGACAGGTAATTATGCAGAGCAGGACAGCCCTCTGAATCGCAGTCTTGGAAAACAAACATCGCTTTAATTAGCATAACCAGTACAACAAAACATTTTCTAAACTTGCACTCGAGACAAAAGATGCCCTTCACAAAGACAGCAGCTTGAGGGCATTGAGAGGATTTTTTGGACTTGGGGGACAGGGACAGAGCAACATTACTTGTCTGTTTTCAGTTTTGCGCAGCTCCTCATCTGGTTCACCACCTATCTTATCTAAACAGTTCTTATCTGACCTTTTTTGCCTTCTCTTGAGACAGACAGCAGGACTCCGTTACTGCTAAAGGAAAAAGAGCTGCCTGGTATCTCTAAAAACACAGATTCTCAGAAAGAAAAGAACAGTCGAATGCATCAAACAAGAACACTTTATTCCTTCAATAATGCTTACGTATTTTCACTTTTTCAAAGTCTCCAAATAAAGTTTAGAAATCAAACACGTCAATGCTACATTCAAATATTTCTCTCTTCTAACCTAAGCCAGAAAAAAAAAAAAAAAACAAATCAGGAAAAGAAATCCTTATTTTTACTACAAAAAGTCTCGGTTTTCCACATGAGAAGCCACATTCTCAACAAACCGATGCCAGAAGAGTCAACATTATTGAAGAGGGTTACAGTGAGCTGTCAAATTACCTTCCGTCCTCTGAGGATGTGCACTACACTGCCAGCATGTTTCCAGCTCTCACATTCAGAGTAGGAGAGCCAGGACTAAAACATCTGCTGGGCCTAACGAGGTCCCTGTCACATCTCTGTGATAACACGTTGCTCATGTCTATCATGTAACACAGACAGAACATATTCTCCTGGTTTTAGTCCCTTAGATTCCTCGGTCTAAGCAAGAAATTGGCAGCCTGCCAGGCTTCCTATGGACCATTCTGGGGTGGGACCACCAGGTAAATCTCCCCGAGTCAGGGCATGATATCCTAAAGAGACACTGCCCTCCTTCCCCATGGATAAATGGGATGATGAGCAGTGCAGCAGGAGCAGGAAGCTCTGCTAAGTTTCCACCACTGCCATGCATTTTCTCTTCACTAAACATCGATTTACTTGCAGGAAGAAAGGCTCCCCTAATAGAACCTGTTCTTTTGATGGCAACCAAGAGGGAAATGGGCAAAAAATAGCTTGAAACTATACCAGTGTCAAGCTATTATTAACTATCAGGCATACACTGACAGTAGGAGAGATGAGGTGGCAAGAGGACTTTCAATAGCCAAAGAGCCCTTTCATCATCTGACCAGCTTCATCTATTGTATTCAAGTAAGTGTTAAAATACAGAGAAATCACACATATCTAGTGCCTTTACAACGAGTATCCAGGTGCAGATTTCTTCCTGCACGTGACTAAATTTAAGGCATCCTTGCCGTGTACAAAAAAAAAAGCCTTGTGAAATGAGAGGTGCTAACATTTTCTAACAGATGGGATGACATTACAGAACAGGATCCTTTTTGTTACTGATGAAAACAACATGCTCTTGGTGCAATTGATTTCACACATAAACGGCAACAGTTTCAAAGCCCAACATCGCTATTTTGGGCCAGTTAGTAGAAACCCATTTCTAAAGCTGATAGCAGCTCTGACAATTAATTACAAGCTCAAGATCAAGCAGGTCAAATCCTTGTGAAATCCCTAGACATCAATCAGAATGACTCCTGAGGGCCTCCATAGAGTTCAGAGCAAGTATTCCCTCTTTTTGCAGATCATCTTTCCGTGCCTCTGAGCTGCGCAGATTATGAGCAGGAATATTTTATGGAATAAGATCAAGGTAAATAGGGCCAGGAGGTGCACAATTTCCTGAGTTTAGGTACAACAGACTTGCCACAGGTAAATAACTGCTCACTTGGGCACTTATACATGTTACAGCCAGGTGAGGGGTGGGGAAACACTCACAAAGGAGACTAAAACACACTGCAGGGCAAACTGCAATTCCACCAATCCACACCTGCAAAACTCATTTACCACAACCGTGCTCAGCATTCCACAGAGACTCTGAATGAATTTATGCAGCACCAGTACAAGTTGAAAATACATTAAAAACATTTTAAAAAAATAACTATAATGTCATGATGTTCCTCATGCTGATCTGAGTCAGGGTAAGAGCTGAAGGGAATTTCCTTGTGAGCTGACAGGCCCACAGAAATAACCCAGCCATGACTGTCCCCAAGGACAACAAATGGGGCAGACCCCACTCTTCCAACAGGCTGAGCTAATCAACAGATCTGCACATCTACTGCAGAATCTGCATAAGAAATCGATTGAAACCATGTGTTGGTATGGATTCATTTTGCCAAAAAATTAACTGTGACGGGTTGGCACGGTAATGACTTGAACTTTTCCACAATACCATGAAGTACTGATGCTTCTGGAAAAACAAAGTAGATTCTGATGTACCATTCAGACTTCCTAGAAAGAAACCACGCCAACAAGATGAGGTAATCTTGAAACTGCCATCTCCAAGCTTCCTAAAACTGGAGAGAAGGTTTGAAATCTATTCGGACTCTGATTAAACTCAGCAAGCAACACGGTAAAAAATGTATTGAATAGAGCTTTTAAATAAACAAATTGCAACAGTATTTACTTATTTTCTTCTATTTCTCCTCCCTGGAATCAAGCACTCAGGCAAACTTCTCACTTCTACAACAGCATGTTGACTTTTTGACACTATGATCATTAAAGTCAACGTGGAAAATACATGCCCAAATAGAAAATCTAGATGCTGAAAGGAATATCAACCAAGTCAAATCCAACTTTTAAAAATAAAATCCTCAAGAAGTGAGTCACTCACCCCCAAAACTGTACCACTTATAGCTACTTTATAACAGAAATACAGGAAATATGAGAGGCCTTTTTCCCACTTTGGAGGTTTATGTACAAAGCTGAAGTCCAGCACACGTTTGTTAATGGTTGAGACCTCAAGCAGAAAAAAACCCCACAAATAATCCCCAGCCAACAGTATAAATCAACCTAAAGAAAGCTCATCATTTACTGAGTATCATGGCCATAAAGCTGCCCAACAAAGAGAGGGCAAGACAAACTCCATACTCGTATAGCAATCTAAACTGAAAAGCATCAAAATATACCACGTGGAATCACTAGTGCGACAACCAAGCCAAAAACAATCTCTGCTATCAATCTTCAGCAGCCAGCTCCCACTTTTTTACCCTGTTTTAGAAACCATTTCTTCTTACAGAGTCACTGCCAGGCCCTCACTTTGAGTCTACTGTGTTTGACAGATCAGCTACAACATTTTTCTTCTGTAAAACAACAGAACTTAGACCAGATTTTACTCAGCCACAGACTCTGCAAGCTCAGGTGTCGTTGCTTTACACTCACTGTGTCAGGTTCTCCTACCACCAAGCCTGAAGGTGCCACAGTGAAGGAGCTCTGGAACTGGCTGCTCTGATGAAGGCACTTGGTCCAACTGCAGAGTTTCCACTCTGTCTAACTGAAACCTTGACTGATGCCAGCTGCGCCTCATTTGTTCCATCACCAGGTTTTCCTGAAGAGCAGCACTCACCCTCCAAATTTTAGCCCTGTAGGGGACAAAATTAAATTATATAAAAATATACAATGAACATCTATATTATTTATAAACTGAAATATTTATGATTTATTTAATGAAACTGTAAAGTTTAGCCCTCTAGGGGCTAAAATTAAGGGGACAACAAGTAGAAAGACAAGAGAAGCACGGTCTGTCCAAGAAGTAAAAATCACTCAAGGCCCATCAGGAGTTTCAAAGTTTCCCTCAAATAGTAAAGATCACACGAGCAAAACAGAAGTCTCCAAAGTATCTAACAGAATCATTTTGTAGAGATTACATCAGTACATCCACCATTTAATTAATTCATTAACAGGTGCTAAAACCCCTCCTTTATCCGTCCAAAGACCAATCGTGCACAGAAAAGAGGAACATATGGAAATGAAATAGAGTCTTGCAACATGCAGGCATGTGGGAGACAGACCTTTTGGGGATCCCGAAGGTGGCAGCACAATTACTAAATTACCTAAGCAAGAGTCAGCCGCCAAAAACTCCTGGGGAAGCACCACGGCCCAGAGCTGCCCCTGCCAGTGTCACATGGGACAGCTGCAGCTTGTTTGGAGGAATACCTAAAGGTGATCCACCCAGAAGGAAAGGGATCCTGCTTTAAGAGAAGTCTCTAGTTCTTAAAGGATTGCTGAAAGTCAGAGTACGTTTATTTGTATGTTTTACGCTTAATACTTGCTTGAATACCCCTCCAAAAATGTTGTTAATCTGATAACTAAGAACGTGCCATTAAAAAAAATGGCATGTTTTTGTCTCTTTCTTTCAAAAGTAAAATATTCCTTGTTGTTTAATGGAAAAGCAGGCTCCTCTCCAAACACATCCTGTGAGGCCTTTTCCAGTGAAGCAGTGTGCATAATGATAAATGAAAAAGGGAAAGGTTCTTGCAAGTATTTTTATCTGTAGTATGCAGGGGTTGATCTGTTACACCCAAAAATTATTTTCAACTTAAACAATTCACCCTTGCCAAATCCCTAACTCACTCTAAAACTCTAATAGGTACACACAACATTTCTTGTGAATAAGTTTGCAACAAATCCTACAAGTTCACCCTCAGGAAAGGTGGCAAACACCCCAAGGGAGTATACAACACACAATATACACTCCTTGGAAGTGGAGGGAGTGAGTTTTGTCCTTCTTCCTCCTACTTTTTTTGCCAAGAGTGAGGGAGTCCCAAGGAACCATTTCAACACTTCAAGGAATGTCTCACATGCCAGGAAAGGCTCTGACACACTGACTGAAAACACTGGGAGGAGGGAGGACACACAACACATCAGCCAATGCAGATTTTCGGCTGCCTTGGACGTTATTCCTTCACAACAGCCACAATCTTTTTCCATAGACATTCTCCCCAGGTAAAAATCCAGGCGTGATGGTGAAGGGGCTAATTCTTTACCCTGTTTAGAATCAGTCAGAGAACTTCACAGTGTTTGTGACTCGTGCTCTCTTCACTTGAAACAGCTCCCACAAGACCTTGAAGGACAACTTGCTTCAACTGCCGGGAGGTCAAACTTGATAAAATCTTCAATATTGTCCTTTCCGGTGTATTTCCTTATCCTCCTACCCTTATGAGATCTGCCTGTACTGCAGGACCAGCTATCTGCTCTAACAACATGGTTCTTGTATGAAAAATACAAGCCAAAATAGAAAATCTAGATGCTGAAAGGAATATCAACCAAGTCAAATCCAACTTTTAAAAACAGAATCCTCAAGAAATGATTCACCCACCCCAAAACAAATGCAGCAGGAGAGGCAACTTATTCATCTCACAGAGATCATTCTCCTATCTCTCCATGCTCTGCTCCAAAGTGTGTTCAAATCAAAGGTTCTCATTTTTTTCCTCTTCCCCTCAATTGTATTTAATTAGGTTGGGTTTTTTTTTCCTTTGAAGTCAAGGGAAAGAGGCCTATTTATTTCAAGGAATATTTAGCCTGGCCTTTTCCTTCCAGTGTTCTAACTCACGGCATCTTCAACCCCATTGTTCCATAGGGACAGGGAGGCATCCAAATAAAGATTAATAAAAAGGCAATTCCTGTGGTGTTATCAATTGAAGAAACAGGATCACTTTTCCCAGTGTCAATGAACTTCAACACACTAATAAAATTAACAGATATCAAAGTGGTTTGGGTCTGAAATAGAAACATTTCCACTACATCTGAGTAGCTTTTCCAAATACTGGGCAAATAGTTTGATACACTTTGAAATACTAAAATATCTCCAGTGCTCCAAGATGAAGCTGAGCAAATGTCACTGAGTGAAATGAGACTAGACATTGTTTGCACCTTCTAAGCATGCATTATATTTTCATCTTGGTGCTTAAAACAAGGCCACTGCAAGGAGAATTTCCACTGTCCCAGCTGTCAGTAACTGGTTTTGTGACTTACCTGCTGGGGAATTACTCACTTCCCACTGCAAATGTGAAATCACTGTTCATTTGGACAGATTGCTCCTGACTGCACCCTGATGATGTGTCCTCAGTCCAGCTCGTGGCACCGGCAAGATAAATGTGTAGAATGAGATTAGAGGCAAAACACTAACAAAATTTGCTTAGATCAAAGAGACGCACTCACACCCTGTCAGTACTACCTGACATCTTCCTGACAATATTATGAGGCAATTAATGTCTGTATGTCTTGGCTGATGGAGGTGAATTATGGTAAGTTCTAGGAGGCAACTGTCTAAAGCAGGGGAAGCTGATTAATCACCCAGCAATAATTCATTATTGAGACATTTAGGTCGACTTGTGCACCACAAAGTCAGAGGGAGCAGGAAACAATCAAACCGATGAATACTGTTCAGACTAAACTGTTGGCAGCTACAGCCACAGAGGCACATTTACAGAGAAAATGACACCATCTCAGAGAAATCAGATGCCTGGAAGCAAATCCTCAAACCAAGTGGGCACTCTCCATCCCACACAAGGGACGCATCAGCACGTGCAGCAGGAGCCCCTGTGCTGGCATTCTCACTGTTTCTCAGGTCTACCTGTTCCCTGCCTCAAACAGGGGCACAAATGAGGAGCCAGTCTGCAAAGCCTTGGGCTTTCATCTCACACTGCTACACTGAAGCAAATGGACAGGAAAATAGAAGAAGCCTGAATACACCTCTGCTGATAAAGATCTCTATGTTAATACCATTAACATTGACTACATCGAATTTAAAGCTGATATCTGCCTGCATATCACATACAAGTCTCTTTTCAGGTGTACAAAAAATGTGTCCATTTCACAGCATTTCTTCCTTTACTTCTCCGCCTGGATCATACAGAAAATACATTTCTTGGCCACCAGCAAATCATTACCCCTCATGGGGGCTGTTCCCTAAAGAGTTTAAGTACCAGAACAATGGACTACTGCACAGCACCAAATTTCAATTGTGACTTAACTATTCCACAAAGGGGATTTACTGTAGTAAATCACCTCTCAGGAATACACAATTATTTGAAATTTCACTGACATTTTCCACTAACAAAACAGCACTTCTACTTTAGCAGTGATTCGAAGATGGAAACTTTCCATTAAGCCTTTTCTTTCCTCTGGGTGTCAGAGTTGTCCTCAAAGTCCTTCTGTGTTAAAAATTAATTGTCTGGTTTGGTCTAACATACCCAATGTATTAGTTAGGGAGTACACGCACAGTAATACCTCAGAAAGGTTACAACCCTCCTCCCCAAGATCTTGGATGGCAATTTTGGGTTACTCTGAACCTCTCTCCAGCTTTGGCTTCTGAACTTTTCCTTTAATCTACTTTTTCATTCACTTCATGTACACCGATACAGTAGTTTTTCTCTTTTTGTAACCTGGTGTCCAAATACCAGAACGACCGCTTGACCATTTCCATAAGCAAACCATCGTCTGCAAAACTCTTCAGTCAGAATCTTATTATTAAAGCAACTTTTTCCAAACAGTTTCTGCCGCAGAGCCAAAGGGCCCTCTGCTCAGAATCCTTTTCCTTAAAAGCATGGGGATATGGATGATTTCTGTGCCCCGTAAAGGTCCAGTGCCATTCAGCTCTGGATACCAACCTGTTCTTCCATCTGACTGGGGATGGAGTCGCGGAAGATGAGAGGATTTCTGTCCAGCAATGATATCCTGCCCCTTGGCAGATATCAGGCAGTTCAAATCAAATTTCAGGTTTAGCTCACAACACTCAGGATGCTGACAGATGATGGAAGCACTGTCACAGCAGCTCTAGCTTGACTTTCCGCCTACACTACTGTACATTTTAAACCACTTCTGAACAGGATCACTAGAAATGGGCAGCCATCCCTAAATCATCCCTGAAAACACAATGGCATCCAACAGGTGTTTGCTTGAGTTATCCCCCTAAGGCAAGGCAGTACTTCAACAGGCATAGAGAGGATAAAAGGAATAATTCTGTCCCTAAGAGCTGCCTCCTTCCCCTGTCTCCTCATTTGCCAAGGCCACGCACGAGGCCGATCAGCGCCGCTGGCGCCTCCGGAACCACCTGCAGCTGGCGGCCAAAGGTGATCAAAAAACCCCTCCCAAAAAAAACCCCCAAAAATTTGGGGGAAGGGGGAATCCCTCCCCAGAATGATATTTTTACATTTTTATTTATTTCGGGGTTTTTTTGTTTGTTTAATCAGGCCCTCTCCGGCAAACCTTCGCTCAAAACCGGCTGAGCTCCCCCGGGGCCGCTCCGGCCGCGCCCTCAGACACCCCGAAAAGACCCTGGAAAGACACGTTGGGCTGAGGGGGGATCCTGGAAAATTCAAAAGAATTAAAAACCGGAAATATCCGACTCGTTCTTTGGGGCAAAAAACGGATAAAATCGGGAGGTTTTGGGGCGGTTTGGCCTCCGGGGCTTGCCGTACAAAATGGCGGCGCGGTGTGAGGGCGACAAAATGGCGGCTCGGAGATTTCGCCATACAGAATACAGAAAACGGAGATTTGGGAGGAAAAAAGGGGATTTCGGGGAAAAAGGGGATTTCAGAGATAAAAATTGGATTTTCCAATTCTAAATTTGGAGAAAAAACGGATAAAATCGGGAGGTTTTGGGGCGGTTTGGCCGCTGGGGGTTGCCGTACAAAATGGCGGCGCTGTTTGAGGGAGACGTGAGGACGACAGAATGGCGGCGTTTTGAGGATCGTGCCGTACAAAATGGAGAAAACGGAGATTTGGGTGGAAAAAGGGGATTTGGGGGAAAAAGTGGATTTTAGAGATAAAAATGGAAATCTCCGACTCTAAATTTGGGGGGAAAACGGCAAAATTTAGGGAGTTTTGGGGTGGTTTGACCGCTGGGGGTTGCCGTACAAAATGGCGGCGCGGTGTGAGGGGTGAGGAGCGGGCGGCAAAATGGCGGCGCCCGGAGGATCTTGCCGTACAAGAGGGCGGCGCGCGGGGGTTTTTTGCCGTACAAAAACG